>NC_141541.1:92617500-92822500 GCF_021556685.1 Rattus norvegicus
ATACCCAGACACTTTAGGACGTAGAAGTTGGGAGGGAGAAGGAGGACAATCATGAGGAGAGAGAGAAAGTTCATCTGCGTGCGATGTGCCTGTTTGTGAGTTGACTTTTGGCCTCTGTCCTCACTGGTAGGGTGGAGACGGAAGGCCAGGAGACCCCACGGACTATTCTCCACACTTTCAAGCAATCCTTTCTGCTTTCTTCTAGTCCCCCTCATGCATTGCTCCCTGAATGACCTTAGGCACTGTTGGATATTATTTTAAGAAGCGACTTTTTCAGATTAGTTTCAAACCTGAGGGGCATATGCATAGCTTTTTGACAGGTCTCACACGTTTTTCTGAATAATGACATTAATATTGTCTGTCAACATAGCAAATGGCCCCCTGCTCTCCATTCCTGCTGCCGAAAGGCTCGTCTGACTGATAGCTTTGCTTTTGGACTTAGTTAGTGTCAGCCCTGCACTAGGACATCGGTTGGTGAGATGAGGGTTTGGTGTCTAGAAAACTGAAGCTTGTTTTTTGCTAAGGAAAACACCTTATAAAAATACAAATTCTCTGGAGAAATGGAATATATGATTTGTTTGTCCTATTGAGCTGTGCGTGTGTTTTATTAATTTCTTACCTTTTTGGTTCATTTGGTGGAATTACCCTCAGAAATGAGATGAAATCTTGCTAATCTATGCTTCATTTATATTGACTTTCTTATTTGCTTTGTTGATTTTTTAAAAATCAATTTTTATTACAAATGATCACGTTAGAATCTACTAAAATTCAAGTTGTCAGAAGTGGCCACCGTATTTTAATTTCTCAAAGGTTAAGTGAGTATTCTCTTAACGGTACTTCTGAACAATGGTTCAACAGACAGCATTTAATAAGATGAGCTAATGTTTTATAAGGTATCAGAGTTGGAGAGAAAAGACTGTGTGTATCCCAGAGATTCTTGGCTCAGCAGTACCGAGGCTGAGAAGCCTTGATCTGTCTGTTCATCTCTCACAAAAAGCCACAGAAATGGAAGTCCTGAGAGGTGAGCCATCCTGAGTGCCCAGTGGCAAGCAGACCAGCAGTTCTTTTCTATAAAGAAGTTAAAAATGTAAAGAGTTTTTAGCCCAGGGTAGTGAGTGTCACACGCCTTTAATCCTAGAAGGCAGAGTTGAGGCAGGCAGATCTTTATGAGTTTGAGGCCAGCCTGGTATACATCATAAGTTTGAGGTCAGCCAAGGCTATATAGTGAGATACCCCCGCCCCCACCCCCTAGCTCATGGGTAAGAGAGAAAAACATATAAAGAGTACTGGAGCTAGAGGACTTATATGTATGGATGTCAGCGTAGTTGACAGAGTGCTTGCCTAACATGCAGGAAGCCCTGAATTCAGTCCCCAGAATTTGACAAACCAATCCCGGCACAGGAGACAGAGGCAGTAGGGTCAAGAGTTTAAAGCCACTCGATGAATATGAGGCCAACCTGGTATAGATGGGCTCATGAGTTCCTGTCTCAAAACAAACCCAAAGAGAACGGAAAGAAGAAAGACAGAAAGGAAGAAAGAGTAAGAAAAGAAAGGAATTCTAATTTAGCAAAGCTTAAAGTTTTTGAATTGTCTGTGGCGTGAGGGACAGCTAACAGAAGTTCATCTTAAAAAGTCTGAGAACTCTGTGCTTTTCTCCCAAACAGGTTCTCCTGGTGCATTAAGCCATTTTGTTGGCAGCTGGTATTTTCACTGTTTTTCCCTCCTAATTGATTAAACACCAAATGTTAGAGCCGCAGACAGGTGTTCCTTTTGACATTTTAAGCATCACTCAGAATGTGATGCCCTTAAGCCAGTTTTTCCTCAGCCTTGTTTGATGGTGGCAGGGTTTCAAACCTTTGCAGTGTGAGTGAACAGGAGCTCGGGAGCGACACTGAGATCCGCATGACCAGGTAGAGGTTGCCCATAGCACAACACTGACTCAGATCTTGGCCATTTAGGAGTAGAAGAGCGAGGCTTTGCATTTTATGGAAAGACGTATGTTAAATGGTAAAAGGTCTTTTGTATTTTCAGGTATGACATGCCTTGGCTGTGACGTTGTCACAGGTTCCTTGAGGAATGGGTTTGCTATACTAAGCTCCCAGACCTGGACCCCGGGCCTCCGTATGTCTTTCTTGATGATGATACCTTTAGTGGATGGGAGTATTGTTTGCTACTTTGTATGCTATACGTATTTTTGATTCTTTCACTTTTTAAAAAACTTTATGTATTCAGAGTTGTTTGACTCAAGTCCAGTCTTTGGTGTAAAACCTTTCCAATTTACTGTCCGCTTTAGTTGTAGATCACTGGGGAGCATGTGCGTTTCCTTCAGCGAACAGTAAATACAAGGCTTTAAACCTTAGATAAAGCTGCGGGGAGAGCTTAGTGTTAGCGTTCACCTGGGAAGAGTGAGGTCCTGGGATAAAATCTCAGCACCACAGACAAACAGGAACGAATGAATACAGACAGCACAAATACATCGGTTTCTTTCCCTCCTTTTCTCTTCGGTTTTTAAAACGGGGTCTCAAACTCACGGAGACCCTCCTGACTCTGCCTCCTGAGTGCTGGGATTAAAGACTTGCCCCTCTGTGCCTGGCAATATTTTAAGAGAGATTTAACATAAAGTAACACTCACCAAAAGGACAAATTCTATTCATCTTAGAAAGAGTTTAGAGCCACCAGGTTGAATGCCCCATGACTGCCTGCAATTCCTGGGTATGGCTGACCTGTGTGTGAGGAGTGGAGAGTGGTGGTCTTAACTGCTCTTCCGTATTTTGCACTTTATTTCAGCTGCAGTAATTCTATAGCTACAGCCACAACCGCCCTTTTGGAAGGAACTCCCATTTAGAAATGGGAGTAGGGTCATTTTAAGATACTTGTAGTTTGTGAATTTAACACATTAAGACAAAACAAAACATAACAAAACGAAATGAAACGAAACAGCAGTGAGGAGGTCAGAGATGGCCCAGTGGGTAAGAGCACTTGCTGCTCTCTTTCACAGGACCCAAGTTTGGTTGCCAGCACCGATGTTGGATGGCTCACAACTGCTTGTAACCAAGCTCCAGGGAATCTGATGTCCTCTTCTGGCCTGTGAGGATACTCACGCACATCTGGAAACACACATTTAAGATCTTTTTAAGTACATTTTTGGTTTATTCTTCCCCCTTTTGATGTTCACGCCATGATCCTGGCCACGCTCGGGAGAGAGTTCCACACTCACTTTCTGTGCCTCCCCCGTGTAAGGGTTCACAGTTGTTTGCGTGTATCCTGCCGTCATCATCTTCCTCCTTTTCAAAGAACAACCATGGGTGTTGAGGAATTAAAAACAGACTTATGGTTGCTGCCGACTTGGAGATTCAAAGACCAGCTTAGAAGGGGTCAGGCTAATTACAAAAATAGACTCTCCCTCCCCCACCAAGATAGCGTTGTGGACTCCTCAGCTTTAATTACTCAGGTTTCTTTGGGGATTACCAATTTAATGATTTATTAAATTTCTTAAAATTTAGACTTTTGGATGATGAGGGTGAGGAGGCTGGATACAACTGTTTTCCCTGTGGAATGGTCCAGATCTATGAATGCCCGGATTCTCCCATCCCCTTTTGTTCAACTTGAAACAAACTGCATCTGATGAGTTCTTGAAAGGATTTTTTTTTTTTTTCCCTGTAGAAGCCATATGCACGACAACTGCAGCCACCTTGGGGCAGCTTGACACGAAGCTGATATTGTCACTTCCCGAGTCACTTCAGGAATCGGAATGTACAGGCTGCTATAGTCTACAGGGAGGCACGTTCTCTGCCTCTAATCCTAACTTGGAATTTCATTGCTTGGTGCGTGTAATACAGCTCTAAGATCACATAGTAATAGTTATTAAATTCACTAGGAAAAAGTCGTTCTCTACCCAGACTAGGCGTAGCCAGTAAAAACAAGTCTTGCATGGAGGGGACAGACAGCGTGGATGTCATTTGCCAGGTATTTGCTGAGTGAGACTCCTTTGTGAGAGCCATAGAACTTTGGAGAGCATTGGCTTTGTTTTCCGTTCCCGTTTAAATAGATGGGGTTTCTCGCTTGCTTTGATTGGCAGGGTTGATGAAGATCAGTTAGGTAAAGGTTGGCAAATGTCACGAGCTGAGAAGTCACTTGGGAAGCTTGCTGGACCGAGAGTTTTCAGTTTCCTGGTGAGCAGCTACACCCAAAGGCTGCATTAGCCATGCAGTGCGTGACCTTCTCTGTGGCACCCGGCCACCCCTTCCCACAGGTCCTCTGGCCCCCAGCCAGAAGCAGTGGCGTCCGGCCAGCCATAAATTAGCCAAAGGATTCTCATTCTGTAGTTTGGCTCCTGGAAGCACAAGTGTCTTTAGTAATAAGGAATTTCTGTTCATTTTTCTGGGCAGGCTGCTCACTTAACCCACCTCCTCCTTTCTGGTCTTTGTTAGTGGGGAGTCCAGTAGAAACAAAGGAGAAACTTGTTTCTCAGCCAGAAGGGAAGACACCCCCGCACCACCAGGACTGGACTCCACATTGGACAAGGTCTCTTCTATATTGAATTTTAGCGTTTGTTTTAGAAGAAGTGGGAGTTCATCAAGTTCAGGAGGAAACTTTAAATCACCGCAGGAACATCTTAGTTCTCTAATTAAAACAAGAAAGGGAGCATAGGGCATGCCACCAATCCCCCGAGCTTACTCAAATTGAAATTGAACAATAGGATGGCATGTCTGTTTCTGTCTTCCTCTTTCTTTGTCTCTTTGTCTCCCTCCCTTTCTTCCTCCTCCTTTTTCCCCCTTCCTTTCACAGGGTCCCAGGTGGTCTCAATCTTGTAATCCTCCTGCCTCAGTCTCCTCAGTGTTGGGATTACAGGTGTGCACATTTTATTGGTATACTTTGCTTGTGTTCAATAAATATTCAGTGTAGTTTCTGCCTAAGGAATATTTTAATCATTCTGTCCATATATAACAATGAATATCATAGTCCTTTGCGTCCTTGATGGCTGTAGGGTGTGACTATGTAAAAAGAGAACCGCTTGCTATTACTGTCTTAGCTGTGTTCTCTTTAATGGCTTCCTTCACCACACAGGATGCTGAAGGTAAATTCAGAGGGATCCCATCTGTTGGCAGACTCTGACCTACATATCCTGTCCTGATTGCTCCCAGAGACTCCTCGGCAAATCTAGAACCGAATAATTTCAATGCTTGGTTGCTCTTCCGTTCTCACCGGTTATCTTGATTGGCTGTGTGGGCAGCAGATGTTTCTTCTTAGAGCGGGGAGTAGAAGGAGGCGGCGGCTCACTACTCAGCGTTAGCAACCATTGTAGTTAAAGATGCTAGCAAAGTCAAACTCATTCCCAGGTCTTCCAGCCTAAGGATGCTTACTTCCCAGTCTTCATCTACAAAGAAACAAAGAGCCAAGTCAGAGTGCACGGCTCCCTCTTTGAAATTGCCTTCAGAAGACAGTGCCACAGCTCTGGTTATGGTGTCCACCTTCCGTTGTACCTGAAAGGTCCAGGGAAGCATGGATCACAGGACAGAATTCTTGGCACTGGGGTCTGTTTCCCATGTGGCTTCCATAGGGTGGACGGTTTGATGCAGCACGATTTACCTGCTCAGTTTTATTTGCAGTTCTCCTTCTGGTTTAGTGGTGTCTCTTTAGGCAGTTAATTTCTGCTGAACTGCGAAGGGATGAGGCTCAATAGTTAGGACGTGATGTAATCTCTTCTTTCCAGACCACAGGGGTCCCTCCTTCTCTGTTGAGTCTCTCTTATGAAGGCTTTAACAGTTGCATGGTGTCTTGCCTTGCCTCCCTCTTCTTGCCTTTCACCAGACTACTGTCCATTTTCTAGGAAAGAAGGGAGAAGAGAAGATGTTTTTGATAGGGTAATGACACAGGCATCCAAGATCCCTGCCTTGGATAAAATTGAATTTTCAGGAATGCTTGAGGGGGATTTGTGGCTTCCATAATTCTCCTGTATCACCTTTTGCGTAGTCAGATCTCAGGGAAAACAACAGGCCCGCTGTGGACTTGCAAGTTCAATACACGCCCTCTGGCTTTTGTTTCTGGCAGGAGCAAGCTTCCCGAGCCTCTGCTATATAGCTATTTTGGAACCCTTGCTGCCTGGCAACTCTGTCTTTTGTTTATTTGGGTCTGTTTTATAGTATCTGAAGAACTGGAAGGTTGCCACTCAAAATATCTCTGGTTTCCTTCACGAGTGTGATATGATCATTGAGCTGTTGACCAGAAGTTATGAAGAAATAACAAGGCAGAGATGGGTAACACTCCCAGTAGAGAAAGGCTGTCATGCACTGGTCCCATTGGTACCTTGACTAGCCGTCATGAGACATAGACAGTTGACTGTGCAGAGTTTTCTAACAGGCAGGGATAATATGGCTGAACTAGGTCTAGGCTAACACAGTGGAGTTGCCTTCCTGGTTTAAGGATCGGTTTATGAGGGTCTAGAGTTTGTTGGTGGTGCCATCCAAGGAAAGTCAACGCCTTATGCTTGCTTGTGTTCATAAGTGGGCTAAATGTCCAGGACAGATCCTCACAGAAGCTCCAGTCCTGCTGAGTGCTGCTCCCTCCTTTTGCCCACATTCAGCATCACTGACGCCTAGCATCATTCAGAGATGCTCAGTTCCTTGAAGGAGTAGGATGTGGTATTACAGTTCTAAGGGGTCCTTAGGTAATTCACATAGGTAGCCAAGACTGAGAACTGATGCCCTAGAAGGCACCAAAATGTTAAGATGTTATTTCTTCATTTAAGCAAATCAGAGTGTACTGAATAAACCAATGCTTCGCTACATAGGGAGTAAAATTTTTAAGTATGAAGTAATAATATAAAACCACATAGTAAATGCCAAGAAACTTCGTTTCCTTTCTTTAGGACAGAATTTAAACAAAAGAGGGTGAGTGAAGTTATGTGAAGTGTAAACTGTGCACCGAGAGTCTTGATAGCAGATGGCACTGGAGACCTCTGTAGAGAGATACTACTAATATGAGATCGGTTTTCTCTCTCCCACTAAAGGCCACTGAAATGTAATGGTCTTCCTTTGCAAAGGAGTTATGGTGGATGTGAATGGTGGGACCAGGGACAGCCTTGGCAAAACTGTTAGAAGTTCAAAAGTAAAAGGCCTTGTAGAATGGGAAAATGGGATCTACGTGGCTAGCCAGTTCATACAATTACCAAAGACTCTGGACATGGCAGTACCAGAGACGTTTGGAAACTGGGCACGGGGGGGGGGGGGCAATGGAATAAGGTGAATAGGTGGAAAGTCTTCTGAGGAAGCTCTCAGACGTCAGCTTGCCTGTACCATCTGGTAGAATCTATACATACAATCCCATCTTGGGCTGGAGAGATGGCTCAATGGTTAAGAGCACTGATTGCTCTCCAGAGGTCCTGAGTTCAATTCTCAGCAACCACATGGTGGCTCACAACCATCTGCAATGGGACCCAATGCCCTCTGCTGGTGTGACTGAAGACAGCTACAGTGTACTACTTATTATGTAAAATAAATAATTCTTTAAAAAAAAAAAGGAAAAGGTAATGTGCACAGAGACAAAGGGTTGACTATGGAAGATGTCCTGTGTGTTTTGTGTGAGATGGGCAGCCAGGGGTTCAGAGTTCTGGCATGTAGAGGTGTAGGAGAGTGAATATTGGGGGCAACTAGACATTATACTCCTATGCTCAAGTACTTGCTACCTTAATATGAGAATATGGACCCTATGGGGACAAGATAAGGACAATGTCTTAATATGAGAAGCCCATGTTTAATCCATAGCCACCTTCAGGGAAGAGCACGCCAATTGGTTATCCAATACTGAGAGGTCAGCCCTGAAAACATGCATACATGTTTTCAGAGAGGCAGGCAGCCAGGAGTGAGGTGACTGTTGGGCCAGGGATTTGAACTTGGAAGGTTTTTGAGGACCCAGATGGTAGGAACCTAGTCTCCAGGACATCTAACTTGTAGATCTGAGGTGATATGGAGAATTTTTATTTCTGGAAAGTGCAGCTGTTGTGACTCTTGTTTGAGAAGTGTGAGTCTTTGGCCCTGTTGGGAAGACAGCAGGGAAGGATGAAGATGGAGTCGGTCAGGGTAAACTGATAGGAATTGTGAGTTCAGGGAAATGGGGAAGGATGAGGCTGGGAAAATAGTGAGGGGTGAAATAATAAATGGAGGGTAGGCTGAGACATTTCCGTTGAGCCCACCAGAGGTCACTGATGACTGGCTGACCCAAATGAAGGCAGTTTTTAATGGAAAAGTATGGTCAGAAATAGGCTAGAGTACTAAGGCTTCAAGACGCTATGACTTAAGTCCTCTCATGTCATGGAAGATGAATGGAGCTTTCTTCAATCTCGGAACACTGGATCAGAGTCTGTATCCTGGTTTGCTTTAGCTGTGTGTCGGATTTGGAACTGACTGGGCTCATACTTAAACAACAGTCTTCCTCAAGGATGAGTTTATCAATTATCAATATCTAATAGCAAGTAGTCAGCCCCGAAAACATACGTACAAGTAACATGTTATAGACCGAGAGCTGTGTGTATGTATTTAGGGGGGAAAAAGTAACCACACACGCACACACATGTGTACATAGAGTTACCAAAGGAAGAGGCCATGAGTTACAAGAGATCATGGAAGGGTATAAGGGTATGGAGAGAAAAAAGGGGAAGGATTTGTGTGATGGAATTATATTATTATCCCAAAAAGAAAAAAACCTAAAGTCCATACTCCCCAAATGTCTCTGACACTTAAAGAAATGTCTCTATTCTCTTCTTCAAGTGACATCCTTTTTTTTCTATTGCTGGCTGTCCGGGGACCAACATGGAAGCCTTTCTGCTGTGTTTAATTCTAGATAGTGACCTCTAAGATCTACCTGACTCTCAGAGCCTGCATAGATCTTCAGAATGATTCCAGGTCTCGGACCATGAGAATTCTTATTTTCACCTTCCTAATTTAGTTCATCAGTGAGGTTAATTTTCCCCAAGCGCAGCTTTGGTTAACACTTCCTTCTTTAAAATCTCCCCCCATCCCCCATCTCCACCCCCAAGTCTATCAATGATGTGTTCTTAGCTAACATTAGAGTCTAAAGCAATATGGCTTCAGCTTCAAGCTTCAGACTTTCATTCCACTCCAACCCTCAAGGCCTTAACTGCATCCAGCCTTCCTGTCTGCTTTCTCGGAGCCTCTGCCTCAGATCCAACCTGTTTCAAGACCCTGCCCCATGGCCTTTGACACCTCTAAATAACACTCCCAAACGATCTCTTCTAGCTGTATCTAACATGGTTTTTATGAGTAAGTCTGCCTGTTTCTTACCCATACCGTTTGCCTTCACGTCCCACAGTGCCCACAACAGTCAGACACGAACAGTGATTGAATGAATGGCAGAATGGAAAGCCAGTTGTTGTGACTTAGTGCAGATAAAGGAAATAAAGTCCCGATCTAGCAGATAGAGCATGTTCTGTGTTGGGAGTAACTTCTGATGGACGGGGGGTGGGGGTGGGGGGTTGGCGGACCTCTGAGTACATGCAGTGAATCGGCTTTGCCATTTCTCTCCATTGCTTAGGACTATTTTCAAACCCAGGTCCTAGGTTTTGATTGTGCCCTGGATAATTACTTGAGGGGATGGCCATCATTAACATTAACAAGGCCTCGCTGTGTTATTCTGTTTTTGACAAGCTTCAGCATTGCTTGGATGTGTGAATATGTGAATATGTGGGCAAAGCTAACACACAGTAACATACATGTTATCTGAAATAAAAACGGGGAAAATATGTTTCCCACCCAGTGGAGTAAAGCATTTGCTAGCTTGATTAATGACTTCTCTTGCCCAGTTTCTGCTTTTTTTTTTTTTTTTGATAACATCTATGGGTTCTTTTCTTTCGACTGTTATTTTAATTTTATATATATGAATGTTTTGTCTCTGTGTATGTCTGTGTACTCCACATGTATCTGGTGACCTTGGAGGTCAGAAGAAGGCAGCAGATCCTCCGAGACTGGAGTTACAGAGAGCTGTGAACTTTCATGTGGTCACTGGGAGTTGAACCTGGGTCCTCAGGAAGGATGTCCAGTGCTCTGAACCTCTGAGTCATCTCTCCAGCTCCTGTTGATGTTTTTCTGATTCTATAGTTATCTGCTCATTGGAGTATAAAACAGAAAAGTGCTCTCTGCAAGCAATTAGGCTGTAGGAATGGGCTGTAGGATTTGTTGGCTGTAATTGATTTTAGGGGAAAAAATATCTGGAGCTAGCTTAGGAAATGATGATGTGCTAAGCTATAAAAATTAGAAAACACTTCAGATTTGGAGAAAGAATAATTTATATTGTTTAAAACTATTTTTTTCCCCTCTTTGGCCAAACATCAGTTCTTCGGGGACATTTTTACACTGTGCTGTCTTGGGGCTATATTAAAGATCATAATTATGGAATAAATTGTGTTTAATTTTGCTCACATGTTTGCCTTGAGTTTGTCCCCATCAGTGAAACCGACAGATCTTTTTTAAAAAATGGCCGATGATATTTGAAGAGCATTGTTTATTTTCTGTTTAAAATGGATTCTTCATTTTCTTGTGCTTTATTTTATTAATAGCTCTTCAGTTTGGATGTAGAATTGGTTTGCTGTCAACCTTCTCCTGTTTACAAAGGGGGAAAAGCTCATTTATTTTTTATACTTCCGTGTCCTGTTCCCTTCGCTTCGGAGAAAAGGGCAGCATCCTATTTAGATAGGGAAGTTTAGGCTATTTTTAAAGCAAGGCAGGTTAATGGAAATTGACAGCTTGGTAATGTCCTTCTTGGTGAATGACGCACACGGGTTTCAGATGCTGCTGCCTGGCTGTTTTCCCTTACAGTCAAGAATCAGCTGGAGGAATTTGTGTGCGAGGAGCTTTGCTGTTGACGTAGGTACTGGGTACAGATACATTTTCGGAAACATCTCATTTCCATATAAATGAAGGGAGAGTAAAGAGAAAAATGGAGTTGGTTTGCATTCCAGCTGCTATCACAAGGACGATACAAATCCGTCTTTGGTGTTTATGGAAAGATGGGTTTGGTTTAGTTAGCCACCTTGAAACAGCCACAGGTTCATTCAGAAATACCTTCCCATCCTTTCCTGGAACCTATTTATCAGAATCGGCTATGTGTACATTTATTTGAAAAATTAACGTTTCCAGTGTGAATTTCTCTAATTTCCAATGTTAGCCCCAACCCCCACAGTCCTTACGCTAGGGATAGAATCCGGGGCCTTGTGTAAAGGAGGGGAGATAGAACATTACCAGTGAGATACTTCCCTAGGCCTTGTGAATACATTTGAGTTAAGTGCACCGGGGAAGTTCACATTATCCCACCATTAAACGTATCCGTTTGGTCTTAGTAAAAGACACAAGAGCCAAGCTTGAGCCGTGTCTTAGTGGTAGAGTGTGTGTTTAGCAGGCTCTAGGCTTGTTTCCACTTCAGCAAAAAGACAAAAGAGCTCTCTCCAGTTTCCTCTTCCTGTCTCTTTCCATTGGTTTGACTGAAGCAAGTCATCTTGACTGAAATGAAATTTTGTGTTTTTTCTTTTCAAGTTTCTGAAGCTTAAAAGATTGTAATAGTCTGAATTCTCTGAAACCCAGGCCATTACATTAGCCTGAAGTTTTTTTCCTCAGAGTCATTCACAATGCTACGATCTCATCAAAAACGAGAACGTCGCCTCCTTTGGTCACAATCAGTTCATGCACAGAAGCAAAGTTCCAGCCTACAACGCAGTCAGAGAGAGCCCTAGCAGTTGATGGAGCTTCTGTGGGATTACAGGCTGCATCAGAACCATTGCTGGAGAATTCCTGAAGTTGACCAGGGCTCTGGCATGCCAGCCTCGCCTTCATGCTGTTCCCATGTGGACCACCTTGGCATAATGTTTTTACTCAAGTGTGTGGCAAGCAGCGTGTCGCTCAGCCATTAGACATTAGGTTGCTCAAGTGCCTTGAGGCAAAGAAAGGGACCTAGCCTAACGGGACCTGCCTGTCTGCCAGGATCTCTGCTCTTTCTCCTGTGCTCAGGGGGCTCTGTGTACCTCTCTTTCGGCTCTTGGCTTGTGTGGTGTCCAGGTTTTTGCAGACACACGGTAGCGGCATCAATCACTGATCGTATTTAATTCTGAGTTGTTTTTCACTCCTCATGCTTGCCCTCCGTCTTGCTTTTACACACATTCATTCATGGCTGAGCCTCTTGCTTACAGCCCCACTCTGACAGTGCTTGCCCACATGATATCCAGAGGAAGGTGACAGACAGCCTCCTTATAACCCAGTCCTATCAATGGGACAATGTTAGACTTCTGCTCCTGTGACTCAGCCTTCGGGAAATGAGCTTGAAAGGAAGGGAGGCTCATTTTGGCCTTGTTTATGGTGCCTTTGGGCCTACGGTGGTATGAGGAGCATGGAGCCAAGGAGAAACAGTCCTCTCAATGTCACGGTGTCTGGGAAGTAAAGTGTGAGAGAAAAGGGCTAGCCCAGTGCTTTTCTACCTTCCTGATGCTGTGACCCTTTAATACAGTTCCTCATGTTGCGGTGATCCCCAAGTCTAAAATTATTTTTGTTGCTACTCCATAACTAGAGTTATGTGATTTGCGTTACATAATGGAAATATCTGTGCTTTTCCCACGACAGGGTTGTTTGACCTTCAAAGGGGTTGTGACCCACAGGTTGAAAAACTGTGGGCTAGAGTCTTAAGGTTCCTCCCTTGCAGGGTATACCCCTAGTCACCCAGCCTCCTTCTAACAGGCCCCACCTCCTATAGACTCTAGTGCACCAGTGTTAGTGTCAGAGTCTTCCGGAGGCGGCTTCTCGGCTAAGCAGGATTTGTGGCTCTAGGTTCAGATGCTGTTCGGTGTTGTTGTGGGTTTCCTTCGAGCGCTTCTCATTGATGCCTCCGGTGCCACAGACATCAGGTTGAACTCTGTCACAGCTGGGGACAGGCAGCATGTAGTCAGTGCTGATTGGCCTTTTCCAGCCGAGGTCTGGGGCCCTTCAGGACTGTGTGCCCCAGCACTTCTCCCTGTCAGAGAAGCCTCAGCTCCACGCGCCTCTTCACTGACCACTAGGCTACCCCACAGTTCTACATCGTTTCTCACATTTTCTCTCCCCAGTGCCTAGATGACAGTGCTCCACTTGCTGTGGCTTGCTTTTTTTCCCTTAGATCACCCCATCCATTCTTCTTTATCCTAACTTATGGATGGGAAAATTGAAGCATGGTGCAAGATCACTTGGCCGAGAAGTTGTTAGAGCCATATTCAAACCCCCGCCACATTCTGACTCTGAAGGTCCCCGTAACTGTATGGGCTTTTTTTGTCCCATCTGAGTTCCGAATAATGATATGGAAACGTAACTTTACTTAAAATGGTTTTGGCCTTAGCCTTGGCTTGTTCCCAACTAGCTCGAAACTCATTTATCCTGTTTATACTAATCTAAGTTCTGCTTCATGGCTGGTTACCTCTCCTCAGTTTTATGTCCACATCTGACTTCCTCCCTGCCTGACTCCTTCTCAGAGTTCCTCTCTCTGCCAGGTGTCCCACCTTGCTATCCTGCCTTTTGCTATAGGCCATGGGCCTTTTATTTTATTATAGAAAGTGCCTCAGCTAGGTAAGGAAGGACAGAGACACATCTTCACACAGGTACAAAACATCACTCAGCATGTTCCGCTTTGAACTGCTGTACTAAGCCTGATTTCAGGCAGGAAATGTTGAATGCAGCTCAACTTTCTCCGATTACCACTGCATTATAATTTCTGTTATTTGCTAAATTATGCACGTGATAGGGTGGGTGGAGATTTCAGAGACTCTGAACCTGAAGTTGTTTCTGTACCAGTCTGTCTTCTCCCCAACCCCTTTGTTTTCTGGTTTTGAGAAAGGAAACTAAGTCCTTCCAAGTGCTAGGCAAGCACTGTACCATTAAGCTGTATCCCCAACCCTACCATTTTGTATTTTGAGTTAGGGACTCACAATGTTGCACAGGTTGGCCCTGAACTTCCTCAGTAGCTTAGGCAGGCCCTGAACTCTCTATCCTCCTGTCTCAGCCCAAGGTCTTAGATGTGATCTGCTATGCCCAGCCCACCTTTGCCCCCATGAAAACAGGTTGTATAAAAATATCCTGATACTTTACAACCACGGCATCTTAATTCTGGCCAAAGGAGAGGTAGGTGCGTGTCCATCTCTGTAACACAGCTGCTAACATTTCTGCAGGATTACCAGTACTGCAGTCTTGTGCACTCACTATTTGGAAATCAAGCCTTTTTGGAAAGGTTGTTTAAAACATGCTCTCATTAAGCGTTTCCTTGACCATTTTAAACATTGTTTTGTGTTTGAAGACTCTTTGTGTTTTATTTTATTGTTGGTAACTAGGCCACATACTGTAAAAGTTTAAATGAACTGTCTGTTTGCTTGAGCTTTTTGGAGAGACATCTGAGAGATTTTTAGGACATTGCTCACAGAGACCTATGACATTTGGAGTCAGTGTTTAAAAGCTATTTTGTATCTGTAGCTGTAGCCAGATAATTAGGGTCTAATTTGATAGGTTTTAAGCACTTATGAGTGGAGTAGCTTGCAACAGGAAATTTAGGGACAGCATTTTTGTGGTTGAGGGGACCAGGCGCGTGGTGGACTCTGGGCAAGTGATATGTCAATGACTTTTGTTTGTACCTGAAGAACCTGGGACTGTTAGGTAGGCCTCACTTAGATCTAGGATTCTGTAACTTGTTCTTTTGCTCCCTTTGCATGTCCAGTTGTAACATTTACAGCTCATTGCATCATTTCACTGATCCTCTACCTGCCTTCTTTCTTGCGACAACACATTTGAATCTTCTGGAATCCTCGTAAGTGTAATCATGAATTTTTAATCTTTTTTTTCCCTCCCTTACTGTGATTAACATAAATAGACAAAACCCCAAACAAACCAGAGAGACTAACTGTGGAATTAGACCTGAATCTACATTGTTGCCAAGTGTAATTTGTATGCATTCGGATATCATACTAACCCTGATTTGAGTATGTGGCATATAAGCACATTGTGGGCATGTAAGTATCCTCTTTTGCAGTTCCATATGTCCTAAATACTGTTCTATGTACTAGAAAAAGGTTGGGTAAGTTTTTAACTATATGCTTCAGTGACTGTGTGTTCTTTGCTGTTCTTGGAATGTTTTGTTTTTCCAGGGAGGGTTTCTCTGTGCAGGCTTGGCTGCCTTAGAACTCACTTTGTAGACCACGCTGACCTCAAACTCACTGAGTTCTGCCTGCCTCTGTCTCCTGAATGCTAACAATAAAGACGAGAGCCACCAACACCTAGCAACTGTGGTCTTTTTGTTGTCCCATTTCCCATAATTTAAATTAAATATTTCATGTGTGTATTACTCCCTTAATTTCCCACTTAGGCATTCAGCTCAACTCTTGTCTGCCTTGTTGCCATATCTGTTTGTTTTAGTACTTGGTGGGATGCGGGGCATATATTATGTGAGTTCCACAGACACGGTTGTCTTTAGTCTCCAGTACCTGGTGTACAGAAGCCTGTTGTTCATTTACCCAGTATTAGATAACTGCTAAGCTTAAGGCGTTGTACTCCATTCCATTTCCAAAGGTTGACGGGATGGAGTCTGTGTTGTCAGTAGAAAAGCTTATGACTTTCTTTCCTTGTCATTCATTGGAATTGATTTGAATTGATTTGGGCTTTTCTGGTTTACAGTGCTTTTGTGTGCATAGCTAGAATTACAGACTTCTTTATCTCAAAGGGATATTTGTGTTTTAGTACATGTCATTCAACAGACGTTTCCTGAGCACATACATTTGCCCCCATTTGACTGAATTTCCCCCTTACACTGGCAGGCTTGTCTGAGTGGCGTGGATAAGATGTGGAATCTCCAGCACAAGGCTCACAGTCATTTGCAGTGACGGCTTCCCGGAAGTTTGTGTTTTGAAGGCTTGTGATCTTAGCATAAATACAAGTGAACTTCCTACATTTTGAGCCATGGAACTTGGCACGTTCTAGGATGGCAAAAACAATGTTGTTACCCGTTGAAAGCAGAGTGGGGCAGTGGGAGATGGCCAGGCACGGTGTAGGACCCATGGCATCCACAGCCAGCTCCAGGAGATGTGCAGTCAGAGTGACTTCTGAGTTGAACCCAACTGTCCCCTGATAAGATTCAGCAGTGTATGTGGGTTGCCATCCATGGCCTCAGGCTGGACGAGTTGCTGTTGCTGGAACAGTCCTCAGAGGAAGGGCTGACAATTGATGCCTCCCACTTAGCAGCCAAAGGAACACAGTGAGAGAGCTTCATCTGGGAGTCCTAGTGAGCACCCTGGTACCAACTACGGTACCTCCATGGTTGCTTGTTCCTCTTCTCTTCTTCATTTCTAGGACTGGGTAATGAGCAGCTCTCGGAGAAAGCCAACACCCCATTTCCCCTTATTAGTTTTCATGGGTGTTGCTGTCACTGATGTTTAATAATGAAGATGCTGGGAGTCTTTGTTACCTGGGGCTTTTTGTCTAGAGCAGCTTTTGAAGGTAATTAACATTTTTTTTAAAATAATACCTAGCACCCTGGAAGTGTTCTAGTTTGGAAGATAAGTTATACGGTCACATCCCATTTTAGAATGAAAAAAAAAATTCTTTAAGAATATTGCATTTTCTGTTTTTAATATTAGGAAAAAGAACATTTAATTCATGGTTGCAGAATGATCTAGATTAGTTTTGCCATTGACCTTAGGCCACCCTGAGAAATATTTTTCCTCCTTATCAAAGTTTTGGAGGGCAAGTGTAAAAAAAAAAAAAAAAAAATCAAGTCACAACATATTCCAGAAAGTCTGCGACAAAGATGATAAAGATACCACATTTCTTTTCTTATGGTTAAGATCGTGCCTATGTGGGAGCTGGAGAGATGGCTTCGTAGTTCTCAGTGCTTACTGCTCTTGCAGAGGACCTTAGTTCGGGTCCCAGTAACCATGTCAGGTGGGCGGCTCACAATCACCAATAACTTCAGCTCCAATTATCTGTCAGACTCTTCTGACTTTTTCAGGTGACTACATTCCTGTGCACACACCCCCTTTCAACACCAACACCATATTCTGTACATAATTAAAAATAAATCAAGCATTTAAAAAATTGTATCTGAATGACTTCTAGTTCTCCGATTTGTTTTATGCCTTAGTCACATATATTCAGGTCTTCCCTCCCCACAAGTGCTCTGGAACAGATGGTGCTTAAGTTGTCTATTGTGGTGGTTTGAATGAAAATGATTCCCAGAGGCCCATAGGGAGTGGCAGTATTAGATGGTGTGGCCTTGATGGAAGAAGTGTGTCCCTAAGGTGGGATTTGGGGTCTCAGATGTTCAAGCCAGGCCCAGTGTCTCACTTTCTTCCTGCTACCTTCTAATCTCCGATCCTTCTCCAGTACCATGTCTGCCTGCAGGCTGCCATGCTTCCTGCCATGGTGGTAATGGACTGAACCTCTGAACCTGTAAGCCAGCCCCAGTTAAACGTTGTCCTTATAACAGTTGTCGTGGTCGTGATGTCTCTTCACAGCATTGGAAACCCTAACCAAGACAGCTCTTCTTTGAAAGGACATTTTGATCTACTGAAATCTGGATACTGAGGATAGAGAAGCTGCTTAGAGAGGGCTAGTTCTAGTTCTGCATCTTCAGAAAATTTTATGGGAAAAAACAATTTTAATTTTATCTCAGGTGGCTTCAAGAACTCACAGGGGCACTTTGTTTCAAAGTAAACTCTAAAATTAAGAGTGGGTTCTGAAAACTGAGTAGGAACAGAGGAGAGTGAGGGTTCATTGAGTTCTGATTCCCGGAGGTAATTGACCAGCGGTCATCCATGGTCCTTTTCTTTCTCTAGCTGTTTCTTCTTTGCGCAGTGTTTTGTGTGTTGGGTTGAGGACAGGGTTCACTGTGGAGCTCAGCTTTGACCCTCTCTACCCTTCAGCAGCAGACATCAACTGCTGGTTTTATTTTGATGTCTGGCATTGGATAGATTGATGTCTTTATGACAGTGCCCTACTGGGAAGGCAGAGCTTCCGAGTCCTGCGTCTCTTACAAAGGAATACTATCAGGAAGGGGTGCTGTGACCAGATGCATGGTTTCCCATGAATGTGAAGTCAACGGGGGGGGGGGGGGGGCTCATATTCCACGTGATTTCCTTCTTTCCTTCCTTCCTTCCTTCCTTCCTTCCTTCCTTCCTTCCTCCCTCCCTCCCTCCCTCCCTTCCTTCCTTCCTGCCTTCCTTCCTTCCTTCCTGCCTTCCTCCCTCCCTCCCTCTCTTTCTTTCTTTCTTTCTTTCTTTCTTTCTTTCTTTCTTTCTTTCTTTCTTCCTTCCTTCCTTCCTTCCTTCCTTTCTTTCTTTCTTTCTTTCTTTCAGACTGTGAAGTTATACAAGGATGTAGTCTGAAATGTAAGGGGACATGGCCAAATGTAAATCATATGGCATTGTGATGGTTTGTATATGCTTGGGCCAGAGAGTGGCACTAGTAGAGGGTGTAGCCTTGTTGGAGTAGGTGTGTCACTGTGGGCGTGGGCTATAAGACCCTCATTCTAGCTGCCTGGAGGTGAGTCTTCCACTAGCAGCCTTCAGATGAAGATGTAGAACTCTCAGCTCTGTCTACACTATGCCTGCCATGCTCCCACCTTGATGATAATAGACTGAACTTCCGAACCTGTAAGCCAGCCCCAAATATATGTTGTCCTTTATAAGACTTGCCATGGTCATGGTGTCTGTTCACAGCAGTAAAACCTTACCTAAGACAGGCATGGATATTTCCCCCTTTTACTCTAGTTTTCTGTAGCTATGTTTTTATCTGAAATGTCAATTGCTTTTTTTTACTGTATTTTAAGTTTTTGGTTTTGGAGATCAAACATCATAGATGGGTGTCCTCCACTTGAGCTACCCTACCCCAATTGCCTTAAGTGTTAATTTGATTTACATGTGAAGAAGTACGGGTAATGTTTCCTTTTTTTTCCTGACCCAGTTAAAGATGGTGAGTGCTGGGGCTGTTGGGGAGGTATGGTTTTCCTTCATCTGAAGTAACATATCTAAAGTAAATAATTATATCCATGACAATGTGGTATATAGGACTGCCATGTGACTCTCCCTGAGCCTCAGAGGCTTAGAAAGATAACGATTTCAACTCATCCCACATACTAGCTATCGCTCAGATGAATAGATCCCATGTTTCAGAGATCAGCAGTTTTGGTGCTTGCTAAGCCACACAGAGGACAGCTGTGTGAGACTTTTACGTTACCACATGTACACTGCCTAGGAGTAACGAACTCAAAGGAACTTGGTTCTAGGTTTCAAAAGGCTGAAGTAAGTTGTTATTGCAGAACCTAGGGCAGGCTTATGAGGCGGTTCAGTGGTTAAGAACACTGCTGCTATTCAGGAAGATCAGGGCTTGGTTCCTAGCACCCACATTAGGCACTCAGAATTGATTTTAATTCCCATTCCAGAGGACCTGATGCCCTCTTCAGGTCTCTGAGAGCACCTGCACTCACTTGTGCAGACACACACAGACATACACAAAATATACAAACAAAAAAAAGATAAATCTTAAAAAAATGGGATAAGCTAATAAAGTGTACTTCTAAAGGCAAGTGTAGCTCCTGTTACCTAATTTATCTTTTAAAAACAAACATTTATTAACTGGTTGCCATGTGTGTTGAACGATAAGCATGTGCAGTGATCCCTTGTCATTTGCTGGCCCTGACCAGTCCTTGCTGAGGGCGACTTCTACTGTCACCCTCCACCGTCTCTCCCCAACATCCCGGTCTCTCTCCATTTCTTATTTGTTTTCCTTCTGACTCCTCTGCTCGTCACGTTCAGATGACGCTCATTCTTCTTCCCACTGGTGGCAGTATATTCTCTCTAAAATCTCATTTTGAAGCATCCCCAAATCTTGAACTTCTCCAGCTCCCTGATCCTAGGACTGCCACTCCAGCAATCTTTTGATTTTCTTTTAATTATTATTTCTTTTGAAATAAGTAATACTTTCTTCATCATTTCAGAATTTCATGCACTGTATTTTGATCATATCCATTCCCTCCCCTGCCATCTTCTCTCCACTCATCCGACTTCCGACTTTGTATTTTCTTTTTCTTTTCTTTTTTTTTTTTTATGTCCATGGAGTCTAATATATGCTCCCCAAATATCCTTGAGTGTGAAGCCTGGCTTGGGCATGGGTGACCTCCTAGGGGCCACACCCTTAAAGAAAACAGACTCACCCTTTCACAGAAGCCATTGCTCGCCAGTGGCTCCTCCGCCAGGGGTGGGACTTTTTTGCCCTCCCCGTGCTGAGGCTTCGTCGGCTCTTGTAGATTGTAAACATCTTCTGTTACAGGCTGGAAAGATGGCTTGGTGGTCAAGCGGACACTGCTTTCCCAGAGAACACAGATTTGATTTCCAGTACCCACAAGGCAGCCTATAACCATTGCGCCTCTAGTTCCCAATGATCTGTTACCTTCTTTGGCCTTTGAAAGCACCAGGCATGCACATAGCGCACAGACATATATGCAGGCAAAATGCCCATACATATAATAAACGTAAATATTTAAAAAATGGTGTGTGGGTGTTTCACGAGCATCTGCGTACATCACATGTGAGCCTGGTCCCAGTGGGAACCAGAAGAGGGAGTTAAATTACCTGCAATTAGTGTTATAGACAGTTGTGAGCCAGCATGTGGGTGCTGGGAATTGGACGTGGGTCATCTGGGAGAATTCTTACCACTGAGCCACCTACCAAGTTCTGCATTCCTGGTCCTTACAGCCACAAGTCTCCCCCTCTTGTTTCTGTCTTCTCTGGTGTTCTGTCTTCTTTTTTATCCTCATCTTGAATTCTATACAGTTCTGCTTGTTGGGATCTAGTTCTACCTTGCTGTCTAAATCCTAAGGTCACCGAGCTGGGTGCCACTGTTGAAAAACAAGCCATTACATCCAGTTTGGGCTCAAGGCTGGTGGTGACCTTCAAGGACCACCCTTGCCGCCTAACTCCGGGTTCCATTCTGTTTCATTCTTTCTTCTCCTCAATACTGCCTTCCTCCTCTTCCCTCTGCTAATAATCTGTTTTGTGGGTGTGAGAACGCTTGTTTAGTATACATGAGGCCCTTAGTTTGAGTCTTAGTACCAAAAAAGAGAGCCGGGTCTAGTTTAGGATTTTACTTAGAAGATAAGTAGGTGCCACCGAGAACTTGGGCAGGCCCTTCTCTCCTTGCTGATTGCGTCCCTGTGTGGGCCTCAGTGCTTGTGTGCTTCCTTTCCCTCTGGCTTGAGGGATGCCAGGGTGCCGTTGAGCCTTCCCTGTCACCTGAGTCATGGTCCTAGTTATTCTCTATGTCTTTCATTTTTCCTTGGACCACTGTCCCTTTCTCTGCCGATCATTTCTGTTAACCCGAAAATTTGTTATTTCTTCTACCTTAAATTGTTTTGGAGACAGGCTCTCATGTTGTGGCTCTGGCTGGCCCGGAGCTCCCTGTGTAGACTCGGCTGGGTGTTAAGAGTCAGTCTGTGAGTAGTTCCTGTCTCCAGGCTCCTGTCCTGACCTCCTACAGTGATGGACTGTTACCTGGAATCAGTCAGAGGAGATAACCCTCCCATGGTTTTGATCATGGTGCTGCTTTGGTTATCTTGTTTCATCACAGCAATACAAACCCTAACTAAGACACCAGCCACTGCTTCTGTCCATTTCTTTACTCACTTTGCCCCCTACATTCACTCAGTAATTATATCCCGTCTTATGTCTTTAATACGTAAGGTTACTTATGCCAACTACTTCTAACTCCTATTCGACAGTCCTATGATACTCCACCTGAGTGCCCAACGCATGGCATTCATTTTCGAAACAAACCTTTGCGTCTCATCTCCAAAAGCTTTTATGTAGCGTTGTATCTATTTTTCCTTCCTCGGCCTCACTTATTGCCTGTGGTGTCTTTAATGTTACTCAGCAGGCCCAACGGCTCTGAGTATCCTTTGTGTGTCTTTGACTCAGACTACAGGATCCTTTCATCAGTGAATCCTTTGACTCAAGTTTTAGAATTCGTCCAGGCTTTCCTGTTCTGCCCACCTTCTTTCTCTGCTGTTCCCAGTCTTGTCTCTCACTTTAGTGTCACAGTATGCTGCAGTCCATCTTGCAGTGACTTCCTTTGCTGTTTACAGACTACTCACTGAATGCCAACCAGAAAGATAGCTATGAAATGACACTCAGGGTGGCCCGGCTTTGCTCTGTCATTTCCTGTTTATCCCACTCACCTGCCTTCTGACTCATCCTCAGGAAAAGGGTTCACGAGGCCGTCCTGGGAACCAGACCTGTACTCACCTTGGGGATGGGCCTCAGGGCTTGCCTGTGGGGATTATCTTGATTGTGGTAATGAATTAATGTGGGCAAATGGTATTCATTTTGGATGGGACACTGTAAGTCCTCAGAACCCTGGCCTCTGTAAGTTGAGAGTGAGCCCAACATCACCATGTAGTTCTCATTCTCTGCTTCTTAACCGTGAGTAGAATGTGACCCATTCCATTCCCTCAAGTTCCTTCTGCTGTGACTTCCCGCCGTGATGGACTATAGCCTGGGATTGTGAGTAATAAACCGTCTCCCTCTTATGTTGCATTTGTTAGAGTATTTGATTACACCAATAGGGAAAGAAACCAAGATGGAGGGCCTGGGAGGCCCTGCCTGCTCCACACCGCTCTGCAGCCTCTCCCTTATGTGGTGGCTTTAACTCTGCCACAGTTTTGTGTTCAGATCCCTGGTTCTTCCTCGTACCCTTTCTCTCATAGGCAGAAGCGATTTCTTCAAGGTCTTTCCTCTCTCGGCCCCTGTATTAAGTTCATCTTGCACTGCTGTGACCAAAGTACCTAGCATGACATAGACAGAGAGATGTGCTGTCGCTCATGGTTTCAGAGGGCTCGGCCTGTGATTGCCTGGGCTCAGGTGAGTCAGCACAAGATTGTCATGGCGGGAGCTGGTGGAGGAGCATGACTCTTCACATCTTAGCAGATGGGAAGCAGAGAGAAGGGTCAGGCCACTGTTAAGCTAGCTTCTTCTTTTCATCCCTTCTGTCTGAGACCCCAGCCCATGGGATGCTCCCATGCCGTGTTTAGTGCATCTAGAAGTCTGCCTCTGTCTACTCGATGCTGGTAATGCAGTCGGGTTGACAGTGAAGATTAACTATGGCTGTCAACTTAGTTCCAACTCCCTATTCTTGGCTGTCCCGCACAGCACTCAGTGCTATAAACAGACCGCATATCTACTTAATTGTTCTTTATTGTAGTTTCTATTGTCTGTATAAGCCTCACCCATGAGGCAGGGACATGAGTTTTTTGTTTACCTAGAACTAGTTAGGTTTGGTGTCCCTGACATAATCATAGACTCATAGGAAGAGGAAACCTTAGTTGAGAAAATGCCTCCATGAGATTGGCCTGATGGTAATTGTGTGTGCGTGTGCGTGCGCGTGTCTGTGTCTGTGTCCGTGTGTCTGGGTCCTTGAGTAATGTGTTGGGAAAGTCTGGGCAAGTGCTGTTAAGTTGCTTAAAAATAGCAGACAGAGCAAGCCAAAGAGAACATCCCAGTAAACAGAGTTCCTCATTGGCCTTTGCTTCAGTTCCTGCCTTGAGCTCCCGTCCTGACTTCCCTTCAAGATGGACAGTGATCTGGGAGTGTAAACCAGGTAAATCCTGAACTCCCAGGATGCTTTTGGTCACGGTGCTTTTAATTAGAGCATAAAAACCAAGCTATGACCACCCTAACGTGTAGAAAAGTGTTAATGTAATGTTCAGTGTTTTGTGATCACCAGTGGAATGAATGTGTGGATGAGTTTAGCCTGCTTTGTGGTGTTCTTCTGTTGCAGATAAGAATAGAGCTTTATGAGATTCAGTCCTTTAGGAAGACAGACAGGCTATCTTAGTCTGTCTGCTTCACTGCACCCTTGCTGCGTGCAGTGTTCATCTCTGGATATTACATCCATGGGCTTTGCATTGGGTTAACTGCACTGTAGGGGAGAGGAAGTCATCGATATTGTGTATCTTATTAGTGCCTACACCACCAGTCAAGATTAGGTGGAATACTGAAAGATTTTTAACCTTTCGATTATGTGGAAGCTCTTTCTCTTGGAGCATTTTAAAGCGTCCTTTGTAAACTGCTTCCTCTAAAGTAAGAATTCTGGGAAATCACCTTTTTACCTTCTAGTGGCTAAGAAAGCTGTACTTTCTTTACCAGATGAAAAACACCTACCTGTATCCTAGGAACTTGAAGCTGCAAGGAGCAAATTGGTGCCGCTGCCTGGGTGGTTAAGAAGGCTCCGACTTGCTGGATTTGGCTTCTACTTCAGGCAGCTGGGATTTGTGTTCGCTACCACTCAAGCAATAGAGTCTTTTTTTCCCCCCAAAATTATCCAGGTATTTTCAGTGGAGTAGGGCATTGATAAGATGTAGAGGTTACGCGCTCAGAAGACAGTCGCAGATTATGATGACTGTGAATCACTCTTTTAAATTTCTGCAGCTGCCTTTAAGAGTTACAAAGTACAGGATGTGTCTAGTCGGCATTTCCAGCACCTGCCCTGTTTGTGGCTCATATTCAAAGGGAATGACTGAGCCGAAAAGTGCATTCTGCATACCAAGATGAACTGATATCCTGGGTTATAGAAACAGAGTTTGAATACCAACCAGGTCTGTGCCTGAATGTTTGGGTTCCTGATCAGATTTCTGAAATTGGATTTTTGTCATAAAATGTTGTCAGTAGCTGAGAAGCAGTGAAATTTTAACTGAGATTTGAGTAGTGTGTTAATGAAATGTACGCTGTGGTTTGAAGGGAGAGGCTGCATGGGGGAGGGGTGTCTATCAAGCTCCTCCTGCCCCGATACTCCCATTTCTGGCTATTCCACTTTGGTCCACATCCTTGGCAGGACTTTTCACTGTCTTATTTGTTTGGTTTACAAATACTATATTAAGAATTTTTGCACCTAAGTTTATTCATTGAGGATATTGGACTATAATTTTATCTTCTTTTTTCTTTTTTTGAACCTTTATCTGGGAGTGGTAGCAAGGTAATACAGAGTTCCTAGCATTCCTTTCTTTTCTATTTTGTGTAGTCATTTAAGAGGGACTGCTGTTGATTCTTCTTTAAAGATGTGGTACAATTGTGCAGTGAATCCGTTTGGCCCTGGACCAGTTTCAGTTAGGAAGTTTGTGTGTGTGCACATGTGTGTTTGTAGGTGTATATGTATGGAGGCCAGAGGACAGCCTTGCATGCCAGTTCTTAGGGCTTGTTCACCTTGCTTTAATGATCTCATTGAAGTGTGTATTCATATCCTCTTCTAGGTCCTTGAACATACTCATAATTGGTGTTCTGAAGTTCTTGTTTTGTGCTTCCACTTAAGTTGCTTCTCTCAGGGCCTATTGCAATAGGATTTCTGGTTTCTGGGGGAGACATATTGTCTTGGTTGTGCATGTTGTGTTTTTGAGCTGAGATCGAGAATCTGGAGTTATGATGGTTGTGGTATTTCTTAGTATAGAAGTCTGGTCTTGCCTATGTTGGGTGGGTGTTTAATTCTTTGGTTGTTATTGCCCCAGTCTGGTTCTAACCAAATGTGGCAGCTGTGGGTTCTTGGTAGAGTACAGTTAGTGTGGAGGTTGGTTAGAAGGAATGACTGTATCCTAGTTAAGTGTGGTAGCTGTGGGTTCCCTGGTAGGGAGTGGTGCTGAATCTCACAGCTAAGTATGCAGTTATGGGTCCCTAGTAGAGAGACCTTGTTCTGTGGATTGATGGGGAGTCACAAAGACCTAGAGATGGCCTGGAAGGAATGACTGAAAAGGAAGGCAGTTAAAAGTAGAGCCCCTAATTCTGCAGCAAGAGAGTAAGTCTCAGGAGGATGGAGGTTTGCTGAGAAGAGAGGAAGGAGGGCACGTGTATCATACCTGAGCCCCATCTTAGTGTGACAGCTGTGGGGTTCCTGGTAGAAAACTGTCTTGTAGATCAGAAGGACTCATAAAGAAATGGAGGTAGGCTAGAAGAAATGGATGAAAAGGGGTGGAGGTAAAGGTCTAGGGGACCCTAGATCCACACCAAGAGACCAAGTTGCAGAGGGATAGAGGTTCATGGTTTGCTCTTTAAAAAATGTAGGTTTTGGGGATTCGACTCAGGTTCTCACATTCGTTTCAGTATTGCTGCTTGTCATAGATACATTAGATGTATTTAAACGATGCCACCTTGGTAGGTCATATGCTTTTAGAGATTCATTCATTTCTTTTATATTTTCCAATTTAAGGGGATATGATTTTTGTTTGTTTGTTTTGTTTTTAGACAGGGTCCCAATTCATAACTCTAGCTGGCCTGAGACTTGCTGTGTAGACCATATTGGCCTTGAGCTCACAAAGATCTGCTTCCACCTCCTTTATGCTGGCATTAAAGGTTTCTGTGACCATGCCTAGCTAATGGGCTGTTTTGTTTTTTTTTTTTAAGCTTTATTTATTTTATGAGTACATGTAGCTGTCTTCAGACACACCAGAAGAGGGCATCAGATCGCCATTACAGATGGTTGTGAGCCACCATGTGGTTGCTGGGAATTGAACTCAGGATCTCTGGAAGAGCAGTCAGTGCTCTTAACCGCTGAGCCATCTCTCCAGCCCCCTAATGGGCTGTTTTAAGGTTTGTCATACTTTTCTGAATTTCCTTGGCATGTGCCATAATTTCTACCCTTTTTTGGGTTGGTTTATTTAAGGATATGGCTACTTTATTTACATTATCCAAGAACCAACTCTTGGTTCTTTGATTCCTCTTTTTTTCTCTTTCTTTCACTTTATTAATTTCTGTCTTTCTACTGATTTTTTTCTTGTTTTTGGTTTCTCAGGGACATCATTTAGTTATCTGAGATTTCTCTGATTTTTTTTTTTCTTTTGGTAGACACTTGTAGCTAGAAGGTTCTACCCTTGGAACTGATTTCTTGATTTAATTGTATCCCATAGGTTTGATCTGTTGTGTTTTCCATTTTATTAACTTCTAGGGAGTTTTGGATTTCCCTCTTACTTCCTTTGGTGACCTACTCATCATTCAATAGTGTTCCTTAAACTCCATGAAGTTGCCCTTACTTAAAGAGACTAGGATTCCATACTCTTGACTTCTCTTTAGTGGGTACAGGAGAAATTTCTGCTGAGCTCTTTTAACTCCCAGAGGTTATTTTCTAATGAGTGTTTAGTAGAGGGCTGTACAGGTCCAGGCGTCAGTGATAACATGCTGGTCTGTGCCAAAATGGGACATACTTTCTTGTTAATGGACACATCCGCCTCAGGTTCTGCTCTTTGGCACCCATTAGTTTAGTCTGTCTGCATTCTGGTGGTCTCTGAATGAGAGTGGAGAGTCCCTTGGGGTAAGCCTCATGACTGTGATCATTTGTTCCGTGTCTCTCAAGGTTCAGGTGTTCAGTCAATGCCCACTTTTAGCTTTCCAGTGCCTCTGAACCTGATCACTTCTCGTCTGGAATTTTAAGTAGAGGAGGGTTAGTTTGTAAGAAGCAACTCTGCAGTCTACTTCAGTAGTTCAACAAGTGGAGACACAGAGTTCAGTTACGCAATTCAAACAGTTTTCTCATTTCTAGTTTTTTTTTTTCACTTTTGAGCTATGTATTATAGACATGCATTTAGTAAGCCATCTAACAGTCATCTAGCACAAACTTTACCTCTCCTTTTTCTCCTCTCCTCCTTCCTTTTCCTTTCCTTCTGTGGCTGTGATTGAACAGTGTGATAGAAGTAACTTGAGGCAGAAAGGGTTTGCTTTGGCTCACAGCTCAGCAGGACTGTCTGTTGTAGTGGGGAAGACATGACAGTAGGCGGAGAAGGCGCGGTGCCAGGAGTTGGGGTGTGGGCGGAGGAGGAGGGTGACTAGTCAGGTTGCATTGAAACTCAAGTAGAGAGAAACTAGGAAGTGGGGACGGACTTCACAGCCTTAAAGCTTGTCATCAGTAACCTGTTTCCTTCAGAAAGGCTCCACCTCCTAAAGGTTTCACATTCTTGACTAGCTCCGGTGGGAGTGGGGTCGGGTGATGGTGTTTAAACATATGAGCCTATACTTGGATATTTTACAATAAACAACAATAAAATAATCAGCTTGCTTTCTCGGTCCCTCTCCCTCCCCACCCACCCACCCCCTCACCCTCCCTTGGTCCTCCCACCCTTCCCCCTCCCACCTCCCCCTCTTTTCCCCTCGCCTCCCCTCCCCTCCCTTCCACTGAGCTACCACTGAGCTCTACAGGTCCAAATATAGATTTCCTTATTGTTACTAATTCCTAGTATAATCCTACCATGGCCAGAAAACATACTCAGAATGGATCTTATAAATAATTTGTGTTATTGGATATATTTCTTTATTTACATTTCAAATGTTATTCCCTTTCCTGGTTTCCTGTCCATAAGTCCCCTATCCCCTCCCCCTCCCCCATAAGGATGTTCCCCTCCATCCACCCCCCCTCCCTGACATTCCCCTGCACTGGGGGTCCAACCTTGGCAGGACCCAGGGCTTCCCCTTCCACTGGTGCTCTTACTAGGCTATTCATTGCTACGTATGCAGTTGGAGCCCAGGGTCAGTCCATGTATAGTCTTTGGGTAGTGGCTTAGTCCCTGGAAGCTCTGGTTGGTTGGCATTGTAAAATAATTTTAATGAGTTTGTAATTTGACCATTTCAGATATATGTGCATAGTGCATTCTACTTACTCTCCCCTCGCCTTTCTCTCGGCTTCCTCCCACCACTTCCCCCAACAAGTCACTTTCCCACGTTCAAGTCTTCTGTTTTGAGGCTTGCTGCATTCGACTTTACTCTCTACACAGTCGCTGAGATAGGTCGATAGCCCAGCCTATGGTTGGCCCATCCCTGTTAGTATTAGTATTCCTGGAGTGAGTGCTGTAGGTGACATACTGCGTGTGTCAGTTAAGTCACATATTTATTATGTTATATGAATATTTTTAAAGCCCCTTTCTTTTGGGGGTGGTAGTTTTTTCTGTTGTTGCCCAGATAGTATCTCAAAAGATCCCGTGCTGACTTACGCACTCGCCTGTGTTCTAAGTTAGTTACGGCAGTCGTTCCGTTCTGCTGGGCGCTCATTGTCGCATGTCTTCTGAAGTCTTCTGAGGCCCACCCTTTGACAGTAGGAATGTGCCTTACCGTCTCACCCTTTGAGTGATGTCAACGTCCTTCTGTGTAGTTTACGCTTTACACTTTTCCCATCAGATACCTGGGTTTTGCCTTTCAGACAGTCTCAGTGTGGCAGTCTTTCTTTACTTGGTTTGTGTAGGTTTCTTATGTTTAATTATTTAATAAAGTTATGTACTGAAAGCAGCTGTTTTGCTGTTTATTATTTCCTCTACCTGTCCCATTTTTCTTCATCACACTTACTTTCAGACACATATTGCATAGCTTTAATTTGGGGCATTTCTTTCGTTTGGTATTTATACTCCTATTTATTTATTTAATCTTTTTTTTAAAGGAAAAGACAGAGTGTTTAACACCCCGTTGTGTGAACAAGGAATTGTTGGGTTTGGCATTGGAATCGCGGTCACTGGTGCTACAGCTATTGCGGAAATCCAGTTTGCCGACTATATTTTCCCTGCCTTTGATCAGGTAGGTTGCTTGATGCTTTGCTGGGAAGGGTATCTCTTCCGGCCAGCCTCCAGTGTTCAGACTCGGGCCCCTCCCACTCAGCCCTGCCCCTCCTTTAGCAATCGTTGTCTATTTGTGCTCTGCAGTTCGCATTTTATAGTGGGAATGCATTTGAAGACCCAACGTCATGCTTTTGGGGCATGCATTAGGCAGGAAAGAGTCACGGTGGCATGTCCCTTTTCTCTGCAGATTGTCAACGAAGCTGCCAAGTATCGATACCGCTCTGGCGATCTTTTCAACTGTGGGAGCCTCACCATCCGGGCCCCTTGGGGCTGTGTGGGCCATGGGGCTCTTTACCATTCTCAGAGTCCTGAAGCCTTTTTTGCCCATTGCCCAGGAATCAAGGTACCCTTGTTTACTTTCTTTATTTGATCATTATTAGTTGTGTCCACCGTTGCTCATGCTGTCAGTATTAACCAACAGGGGGACTTTGGAATTGATATCAACTTAACTATATTTGAGACAGGGAGGTTAGCATTTCTTTTTAAATTAACTTGCTGATGCCCAGTTTTCTAGAATGTTCCTCCTGAAGCAGCACTGGCGTGATGTTGGCATTAATTAACTGCATAGGTGCTGAAGAATATGCCATTCTCCCAGAGTTCTAGTTTCTTCTTTCAAATGGGTTTTCCTTGTTTAGGTGATTTTGAGGTACCTTTAATAAAACTTGTTTTATTACTTCAAATTCGTGTTTGCTTTTAGCGCAGTTTTCAGTTTCTGAACAGCTGGAGAGAAGGCTGTTGTCTAGATATGAATCTTCTGTTCTAGAATAAAGTAGCATTGCTCAGTCCATTTGCAAGAGTCTCCTGTTTGAAACTGGCACTTGTAATAGCTTTTAAGTTTTTTTGGATGTCACAAACATTTTGAGTGTTTTGTCTCTTGATAGTCACCAAACAGCTTTCCAGGGAATCACAGAAATGCACAGATGTTTAGCAGAGAGGCATGCTTGCTTTTGACAACACACAGACCAGTTGTAAAAATGTTTACATCCCCCCCCCCCCTTTTTTTTCTCTGCTGGATCAGAAGAATAAGGGTTGTCTCAGTGGAATGGAGTCTGTATGCTTTTCTGATACAAGCCAGCAGGGGTAGTTTGGGACAAGAGCCGCTTTGATGCAACACTTGTTTTTGAGTTTGGGCTGGATGTTAATCATATTTAGCGTTTGTACCATATCCTAGAGTTTTAAACAACAGAACTTTTCGTCTTCCGTTGTATTTTCTATTTTTTATTTTTAAACTTGAAATACACACACATCCTCGCATGCACGCACGCATGCACGCACACACTTACTCTAAAAGGGTAATAAAAATAACTCTTATGAAGAAAGCAAGGGCTGGAGATCTGGCTTAGTGGTTAAGAGCAGTAATTGTTCTCGAAGAAGATCGGAGTTGGACCCCAGCACCCACGGGGTGACTTACAACCGTTTGTGTAACTCAAATTCTAGGGTGTCTGATACCTTCTGGCCTCTGTAGACACTGCACATTGTGGTATAAAGACATATATACAAGCACAACACTCATGTACAGAAAATGAAAATAAATTTTATGGCAGGACAGTGGTGGTACACACCTTTAGTCCCAGTGCTTGGGAGGCAGAGGCAGGTGGATCTCCGTGAGTTTGAGACCAGCCTGGCCTACAGGGAGACTTCCAAGTTCTAGGACAGCCAAGGCTACAAAGAGAAACCCTGTTGGGAAAAACAACAACAACAACAACAAAACGAAAACAGAAAGAAAGGAAGAAAGACAGACAGACACACTAACGAATAGAAGCGTGAAGGCATTGTGTTAGATATGGTTAGTAGAGAGATTTATGCTTTTTTATTTTTAAACAAAATTCTTTTAATAAAAATAACACAATTCCTTCAAGGCAGTAAGGTTAAAAGTGTGAGGTCAGCCTGGTCTACCTAGTATGGCTTTCTCTGAAGCAGATCAAGGGCTGGGGGTGTCGCTCAGTGGAGAGCACTTGCCTAGTATGTGCAAGCTAAGGACTTCCAGATCCACAAACCAAACCAAACCAAACAAAAACCACAATAATGTGTTTGAAATCCAAAGGTAGTTTGCTTCAAGGAGTCTTCTGTGATCTTCGTAGGAGGTTCATGCTTATTCTAATAATCCTTCCAATCTCAAGTTTGTTCTTATTTATTTTATAATCATGAGAATTTAGATGCGAGTTTATGATTTGATGGCCAAGAGTGTGGTCTCCAGTTTGTATCTGGAGAGAGTAAGGATCTCTGTCCTAGTAGGCTGTGTGACCCTGGGCAGTGCCTTTACCTCTCTGTATGCTCCAGTCTCTATCTCTAAGTGGACCAAGAGTAGTAGCTGCTTCCTGAGGTCCCTGTGAAGGAGAGATGAAATGACCCACACAGAGTGCTTCGACAAGTTATCTCATGCACTCCTCCTGTCAACCGTCCTCCTCCTCATTCCTAGAGATCTTGGAGCCCTTTCCTGTCCACCGGAGATGTGGAATGGCCATGCTTCTCTCTACTCTGAGCAATTCGTAGGACATAGAGTTCAGTGTGTTGCTTTTTCACTTAGGAGTGCAGGTTGTGTTTGCCCGTTAGGACAAAGGGATCGTGGTACTGTACATTGGTGAGCGGTAGCTGCCTGTCAGTTTAGAAATGCTTATCTGAGGGGCAAGGTGTACATTTTATAGTAAATACAAATACCCATTCTCTAGTTGAATTAGTTACACCCGATTGGTTAACTATCAACCTTAGGAGTGGATTTAATGGGATGTGTTTTATTAAAATCGTTTGTTTTTACAGGTGGTTATACCCAGAAGCCCTTTCCAGGCCAAGGGACTTCTGTTGTCATGCATAGAAGATAAAAATCCATGTATATTTTTTGAACCTAAGATACTTTACCGGGCAGCAGGTAAAGATTCCTTGTATTTTCTCTTTGTGATTATCCTTACATTCTTTTACATAGTTATTTTTTTAAAAACCTTTCTCCCCTAACCTTGAATTCCACTTTCCTTATAGATTGAGTTCTGTGATACTTCATTTTGTCCTCAGATGTAAACATTAGGGAAAAACACATCTAGTTAGATTTTGACTGCAGGATGTAAAATGTTAACGAGAATACATGGTCATGCTTAGCTCTGTCTGGTTCTGTGGGTTGGAGGAGAAAGCGAAGGTTCTTGTTGGACTTCATGACATTGAAAGTCTGCTTTAGATAAGTGACCCCAGGCCCTCTAGGCTGGGCTCTGGTGAGGCAGGTACTGTTAACGGTGTGCTATGGTACTGGGCTCCCCTGGGGGTCTGTCTGCACTACACCAAGATGCCTGGTTGCCTTTTCTTTAGCTCACAATCCCAATTCCATAAACACACATCTGTGACTGCTTATTGCTCAGCTGTAATGGAAAATTTAAATATCAAATGATTTATTCTATCTAAAGTGTATCCTCCCACACCCTGAATTCAAGAACATTACTCTGGCAAATCACTTTTGAACATTTAAATCTGAAGCCACATGTTTTTGTTATGATGTAATTTATATACAGGAAAACACACAACTATTGGGTTCGGTTTGATGGGTTTCTGACAGCCACATACATCCACGTAGCCACTGCACAAAACCAGGTGCAGGACATTTCTTCGCTCCTGTAAGCCTTCCCCCCTTCTTTTCTTCCTGCTCGTCTCTTCTCTCAGCTCTAAGCTTTCCGATTGCGATTAGGTTAGCTGCTCCTGTTTATTTTAGATTAGCTGGGCTTTGTGGAAATGGAGTCTCCCGTATATTGTTCGTCTTCTTTTGCCCAATCTAGTGTCACAGAGATTCATCCGTGTTGTCACCTGCGTCTAGGTGTATTGCTGTGTCACAGCCTGTTGTGAGAAGAGTGACTGCTCATTATTATTGCAGTCGTGATAATTCTGCACAGTCGTGCACGGTGTTAGGGCATTACTCAGAGCGAACATGCCTGTCAGTCGTCGGAGTAGTTGTTCGTCATTGTTACCGAGTATTTCCATTATTGTAAGAAAAACTGTTTCTAAATAAGGAAAGGAGGTTACTTCTCTCTTGGCAAACTTCTGGCCTTTAAATATTATAAATATATCACACTTCTACTTCTAGTACCTGACTTCTAGGGGTTAATTAGGAAGTGCATCTCGGTTATAAAGAAAAAAGTACTTAAAAATCTAAGGCATACGGGGGTTGGGGATTTAGCTCAGCGGTAGAGCGCTTGCCTAGAGAACGCAAGGCCCTGGGTTCCATCCCCAGCTCTGGAAAAAAAAAAAAAAAAGAAAAAAGAAAAAAAATCTAAGGCATATATAGTTCTGTGGTATAAGTGTTACCTTAAGTTTGTGTGTGCTCACTATCATTGATGGGAGGCTCACGCACTGGGCTTCTCTTTCACTTTTTCCACTTAGCTTTTGAAAACCGACTTGTACTGCTAGCAGAGAGAGATTTCCCCAAATCTGAAGTAGTATTGCCTCCATAGCTCTTGGATATTATTTTTTTGAATTAAAATTATAGATTTTATTTTTTATAGATGTGTACTTTTTTTTTTCTTTATTAACTTGAGTATTTCTTATTTACATTTCGATTGTTATTCCCTTTTCCGGTTTCCGGGCCAACACCCCCTAACCCCTCCCCCTCCCCTTCTATGTGAGTGTTTCCCTCCCCATCCTCCCCCCATTACCGCCCTCCCCGCAACAATCACGTTCACTGGGGGTTCAGTCTTGGCAGGACCAAGGGCTTCCCCTTCCACTGGTGCTCTTACTAGACTATTCATTGCTACCTATGAGGTTGGAGCCCAGGGTCAGTCCATGTGTAGTCTTTAGGTAGTGGCTTAGTCCCTGGAAGCTCTGGTTGGTTGGCATTGTTGTTCATATAGGGTCTCGAGCCCCTTTAAGCTCTTCCAGTCCTTTCTCTGATTTCTTGGATAGTATTTTAAGGATTTCTTTAGGAACTTAAAATGTCAGTCCCCTAAAAAAAAAATTACCCGTTATCCTTCAATGTATATTGCATGTGTGTGTGTTTGTGTATAATCAGAATATATACTTTCAGTCTATGTGTGAGTGTCTACACTGTATCATCTCAGTCTGTGTCTGTGTATCTTTGGAAGCATGTGTTTCCTGACAGTGAAGCTGTCATTTATTTGATTACATTGGTTTACTTTGTATGTCTGTTCTCTTATGCGGTGTTCACAGAGATCTCTGTCTTAGCCCTGTAAGAGAGCTTGTGTTGTATCTAACACAAGTGGAACCGCAGTGAACAGGACATAATTTTATTACTGCAGAGAGCGCCTAGATAAAGTGTTGAGAATTGAGGAGAATCAGAGGTTTTCAGTGAACTTGAGGTGCACAGTTGCCTTTGAATTTGTTGGCATGTTTTCTGTGATGGATAAGCTGTGCTGTTCACGACACTGGGCCCAGAAGAGTTTTCTGATTTCCTTTCCAGATTGAATTTGAACATTGAACATATATGTGTCCTTACTGCCCGTAAGTTATCTTCTTGACCAGTTATGCCACATGATAGGGTGGTTCTTTCTGCCTCTGCATAAAGTCTAGGATCGTGAGCCACTGCACCTTGTACCAAGTTTGCCCATTACAGCTCCGTAGCCATCTATAGTTTATATACAGAATAAAAATAGCAAAAGTTCCCCTTCCACCCCTTTTACTCTCCTCTCCCCATTAGCCCAACTTCTGCAGATTTATATTTGTATAGGTGACTAGGTGGACTATATTTGCTGACATATAAAACATAAAAAAAGATATACGCTGACATATAAAACATAAAAAAAGATTTCCTATACTTGCTTTGTGAAACATTTTTCTGTAAGTGTACAAAAATCTATAAATACATATCTGTATACTCAAATAATAAATAAACTGCAAGTTTTCTATAAGTAACTGTTCCTTAAAATGTATTTCTATTAATTCTTTGGGAATTTCATATACTGTGTTTTGTTCACATTTACCCCCATTCCTACCCACCCCCAACTTTGTGACCCTCTTCCCCTTAAATACTCATCGGGTCCAATTGGCAATGCTTCTGTATTCCTGGTTGTGGCAATACATACTGTACTGTGGTGGGCATACCTTGGACCACACCCTTAAGGAAAATGGATCTTGTTCACTAGAAGTCACCAACCACAACTAATTCTTCAGTTAAGGGCGGGGCCTCTTGACACATGCCCCCATCTTGCCATGTATTTGGATATATTTCTGTCAGTTAACATAAGTGAAGCTTTTTTTACTTCATAAAATATGTATCCAGCTTAACATTGAATCGCTTCTAAATTCTGGCTGTTTTAAACAGTATTGAAGAAAACACATTTAAATTATGCACATTTAAATATGTAGGAGAAGGAAATGTTTGTATTAAAATGTATCTGTACAAAAATCAAGTAATACTCTGTATACTTAAGTACTAAAGATCAAGCTATAAATATTCTACAAATAGCTTTTAAAATATGTCTATTAAATTATCAGTGAATTGATATGTACATAAAAATTATTCTGTATATTAGAAGCTCACAAAACTGGTATTAAGTCCTGTACCGCTTTCTCTTATTCCCGTGTAGTTTTTGGTTGCATTGTGGTAGTGCATGGAGCTCGAAGTCAAGATCACCCTGTTGTTTTTCTCCAGGGGCCAGTACTTGCTATTGCCTGCTCATGTATGAATATACAAACTGATCCTGGTCCCTACCTAATAGGCAACCACAATCGAGAAAGCTCGAGACAGCTGGTGTGGTGGCTTGCGCCTGCAATCCCAACGTTTGGGAAACTGAGGAAACTGAGGAAAGAGGTTTGCTGTGAGTTCAAGGCCAGCCAGGGATATAGGGATACATAGGAAGACCTTCAAACAAAACAAAACAAAACAACCTAATTAACAAGCCAAACAAAAGCTCTAGAAACACCAGAAAACTACTCTTGAAGATGAGGTCTAAATGGTTGAGGTGATGTGAAAATGTCCAGAAATGCAGGAGTCAAACCTGCTGTACCTCATGATGGAGATAACCCGAGTCTCTAGCGGCAACTGTTTAATTCCTTCTTGCATGCATTCACAAGTGATGTTCCACTCATGTAGAAACCTGTGCTTTGTGGGGCAGCATGGCTAGCCATGGCTGTAACTGTAAGTGACTGGGAACTGTGCTGTGAATGGGGAAGAGTTTTAGGGATAGCCTCACCCAGTTTATTATGCCTGTGTTTTGTTCTTGTATGTGTGTGTGCGTGCTTGAGCTTGTGTGTGCGTGCTTGAGCTTGTGTGTGCCCTGAGCTTGCAGAGGCCAGCCGAAGGTCTCCTGGAAGTGGAGTTACAGACACTTATCAGCTGCTGATGTGTGTGGAGAGACACAGTCAAGTCCATTGAGAGTGTCTGGTCACTGAGCCATCCCTCTAGCTCCTATTTTTTTTTTTTAAATAAAACCATAATTGCTTAAAATGAAAAGAAAAATTCTGAAAAGATGCATCAAATTATTGGTGCTTTTTTGCTTATTAGCTTAACAAAACAGTGACCCATTTTAAGTTGGGAATAACAATTTTTTTTTGTTTGCTCCTCAATTCTTGTGCTAAGTGATATTTTCCTCTTCCCAGTTCTCTACTGCTGATGTGTAGTGACTGTGACTTAGTGTTCAATTATTTTCCTCATGTGACATTCATATATTATTTTAGCTATAGAAAAGTGTACTTGAGAATACAATTCACTTTTAAATATTTTATTATCTCTTTGAGAATTTCATACATTGTATTTTGATCATATTCATCTCCTCCCCCAGCCTCTCCCGATTTCATATTCAATCAACTTTGTGTCTTTTTTTTTTTTTTTTTAACTCATCAAGCCTCATGGGTGTTGCCTCTACACTGTTAGGGTGGGACCATCCACTGGAGCGTGTGAGACCTGCTGGAGCCACATGCTTAAAGATAACTCTCTTGTTGAGCATCTCTAATTATCAGTAGATCATCAGCTGTGGGTGGGACTCCAGACCCTTTTCTCCTCTCTGTACTGGGATTTTCACTGATTTGAGCTTGCATAGGTCACAACCATTGTGAGTTCATTTTGCAGCTGTTCTACTGTGTCTGGAAAACATGGTTTCCTTTCAGCCTCCACCTCTGGAGGCTCTTAGTTTTTCAGCACCCCAAGACTTGGCGGTAAGGGAGTGTGATAGAGGGGTCCAATTTAGGCCTGAGCCCTCTGCATTCATTCATTGCATCTTGATTAGTTGTGAAATTATTTTAATCACCGCCTGTAGGCTTATATTTTTCAAAACCAACTTTAATAAGGGTTCTTAAACGCTTCAACCTTCCTTGTAGCCCACTGACCAAAGGTAAGGGGGGAAGATGGCTAATCGGACAAGGGGCACACGGATCTGTTTAGAAGTACTTCTGTGGGGGAAATTCCAGTCTTCGTTGTCAGCAGTCTAGTCCACTAGCAAAACACCAAACATGAATCAGCAGCAGTGGCTTGATCCAGAAGAAACTACAAGACTGAGCATCGGCACAAGCACCCGGAAGCAACAAGAAGCAGCCAGAACACCACCGGAAGTTCTTTGGTACATTTCTCTCTTCGAAGTTACAATAAATGAAGATTGGTGAAGAAAGCAAGGAGAACCAATGTCAGAGTGTTGTCACTGACAGCAAGGTGAAATCCAAGGAATACCAGCAAGACAAACCAATGCCAAGTGTTGTCTACTGTCTGTCCGGTTATATCTATACTCTTTCTGAATGTCACCATTGTGTCCTCCTAAGCGTCTGTTCCAGCAAAATATCACATGCCATTTCACCAGGCAGCTTCCAGAAAAACACCATCGCGTCTGTTCTCAGCCAAACATCCTCTCATGCTCTACTTCAGCCAAACATCCTCTCATAAGATAACTTCCAGAGAAGCATCACATGACACACCTGAGTCTTCAACGAAACCAGAAATTCACACTTCAACCATTGATTACAAAAAAGAAGCTTCTTTGGAGAGGTTTGAGAGATGCTATAACAAGACATCCTTAGGAGTTGGTTTAGTACTGTAGTCATAGTAATCATATTAATCAGAGTAGGTCCTCCTCTAGGGCCTATGTCTTGGCCAGTCACTGGTTTTTGGCTCTGATAACAGTGCCTCATATGGGTTCCATCTTGGGAAACAGGCCTTATTTCTAATTAGAAACTGGTTGGTTACTCCTGTGCCACTTGTGCCCCTGCTGCACCAGTCAGCGTGTCTGGATGAGTTTTACTTTCTTTCTCCGGTAGCTTGCATAGCAACTTCCTCCTAAAAACTAGCCAGTGAGGATTAAACTTCCAGGTCAGTACCTGCTTGGTTTCTCCATGTTTTATGGCACAAATATGTGATCTACTCAGCAATAGGGTCTGGCCATCAGTTCAGGAGGGTAACTGAGAGCCAGTGGGAATAACCTGTAAAACTTGAGAGTCTGTAGGACCTAACTGGCCAACGACTCTGATAGAGTTAACCCATTCCTGATGTTGGGTTTTGATTAGTTAGCTTGTGGTGTCTAGTAGAAAGATAGTTGTCCTAGAAAAGTGTAACTACATTTAAATTGTTTTTATATATGAAATGTTTATATTTTAGGAGGCTTCTGCAATAGTTTTAGTGTCCTCTGAGAAAGTCTTTAGCGTTAGTCGTCTTTTTCTTTAGTTTTCTCTTCCAAACCCCATTCCATTTAACTCTTCTTGTTCCTTTATTTACCCTTACCTGTTATATTGCTGTATTCCCCCCCCCTTCCCAATGACCCCTTACTGCTCTCTATGTGGTACATTTACACAAGGGAATATTATCCAACCATTAAGAAAAATGGAATTCATAACTAAATGGATGCGAACAACCATTCCATGTGACGTAACCCAGACGCAGCACTATAAACCTCATGTGTTTTCTCTCACTTGTGGATGGTAGCTTTGAATCTTCATGTGTGTGTCTCATTTGGAATATCCACAGAAATTCCACGGTTTTAAAGAAGAAAGGACAGTCGTTAGTACAATTGGTTTGGTAACACGGTTGCCAACCTAGAAATGTAACGTACTGCTGATTGCATGGAAAATTACTCTGAGAGAAACTGAGACGGTGAAAGAGGCTGTGGACGTGGTTAAAGTTCGTACACCCTGTATCAGTCCCCTGAAAGCTTTTCTTCGTCATGTCAAACAAGACTGCAGGATGTAACGAGGTTAATTGCAAGTCTTGCAAAAAGTAGGTAGATGTTCTGTTGTGCCACTACTGCCTTTGCCATGCATGCTCGGCGGCCATCTTAGGAAGCTTTCTAATTTGTCTCATGCAGAAAAGCTGGAGATGTAGGGGTGATTATTCAATTAAGTGATTATGAAAAGTGATTTCAGTAGCTCCTCCTCCTCCTCCTCCTCCTCCTCCTCTTCTTCCTCCTCCTTCTTCTCTCTCTCTCTCTCTCTCTCTCTCTCTCTCTCTCTCTCTCTCTCATTGTGTGTATACATGCGACTCAGTTAAATACTTGTGTTAGAACAAGTAGGAACTGAGTTCAATCACCAGAACCCATGTAAAATGCTGTTCATGAATGGTGTTTGCTTGTTTTTCCAATCATGGGGAGGCAGGGACAGGAGGAATCCTGGGGCCCACTGGCCAGTCAAGTGTACTTGGTGAGCTCCAGACCAGTGAGAGACCCTGACTCAAAGGAGGCGTATCATGTTTTGGAAGATGACTCCTCAGGGTTGTGTTCTGCCTTCCACATACATATTCATACATGCACATGTATCCATACCACACACATGAACACACATGCACAAATGTGATAGCAGGTGCAATTAAGTTGAAAAAGGTGTAGATTTTTCCAGAGTAACATTGCCATTGAATTAGAAAGAGTAGGTTCTTTAGTGACAATGGTAAGAATACATGGCCTTCTGATGATGATCATGCTTAAAGATGCTTACTACCTTAAAATGATTATATGGAAAAGTATCTGCATGAGAAGTCTTCTGGTCACATGCAGGATACTCATGGATTCTGTACTTGTAGCATTAGTTCAGATGGCTTTTATTTTCTAGGCAGTTCTCAAGGGAATTATTGTCTGCCGTGCGTAGATGTGAGCTTTGTATCTTCCTGTCTTTGAAGTTAAGTTTGACCAGGATACAAAGAGATCACAAACACAGTATTGAGTTGGCTCTGCTCCACCAACAGGTGCCTTGCTTACTAATAGCTTCATTTGCATTATTTGTACTAACATTTAAAAAGGGAATATTAATCCCTAGCACCTCTATGAGATATAGAACATACAACAAATGGCCCTGTGGGTAAGAGTAATTCTTCCTAAAATGAGGAATGTCCTGTGCAGCCTTAAGGATGGGGTCAGTGAAGTTTTGTAGATTGTAGTGCTGTCTTCTTCCACAGAACACAAAAGATGTCAGTTGTGATTAAGATAATGTGTCCTCGTGTCCCTGTGATAGTTCCATAGTCACAGGTGGGATCCTGGGACACAGAAGTAATATAATACTTTGTTCGAGACTACCAAACTAGATGCAGAGATAATGCTGGACCCCGGCTTCTGTTTGCACAGATTTGTCCCTCCCCCTCTCCCATGGGACTGACAGGCGAGGTAGGCTATTTTCAGGATGCAGTGCAGACATTAAATATGTTTAATGGACACCATAGGCTAACATTCCAGAAAATGCACAGTTCTTTAAATACAGGGATATGTCTCGTCAGAGCATCAGGTATAATAAAGCTCTACCCACGTTTCAGATTTGTGGGGAAACTCATTCTTGGAGTTCCATGTGTGGGGAAGGGTCGATGATCCTTATGTATCTGTAATGGTCATTGTGTACCTCAAGGGGAATTTGCAGCATGAAGATGGTTAATTACTTGCACACAATTAATTAATATAGGAAATCAGAAGGCATTGGCAAGTTCTTTCAAGGGATGGGAGATGATAACTTGCAGGTTTCAGTATTTGCCTCATCTGAAATATCTTAAGTCTGGTTTCTTAGATGCTGTGTACATTTGCGACACACTTCCATGCTTTCTGTTTCCTCTCAGATCTCTCTCTCTCTCTCTCTCTCTCTCTCTCTCTCTCTCTTCTTCCTCCTCCTCCTCTCCCTCCTCCTCCTCCTCCTCCTCCTCTTCTTCTTCTTTTGAGATAGATTTTCTTTGTGTAGTCCTGGCTGTCCTGGGGCCAGCTCTCTAGACCAGAATACTTTGTTATCGTCTCCCATGCCAACCACCTCTGTCTCCAAGACTTCCCCCACTTGTGCCATACTTGGTGAGACCTCTCTGATTTCCAAAAGTAGGCTTTTACTTCCTAGATCCCCAGATGCCTGGTGATACGTTTTACTTGTGGCTTAGATATATTGGATTCTTAGTCACTGTTCACTGGCTATATTATACGTAGTGTATATATTATTTTTGCATTTTGTTTCATGCAAATAGCCATTTAAGATGGCTTATTAGAAAATTTGGAGAAGAGTATGGGAAATGAAATGAGCTACATGGAAATGAAGTATATCCATGCCGTGAGTCTGTAAGGGAACACATGCTAGACATGCAGATGTGTTCTCATGTGCAAGCAAGTGCCGAGCCCAGAGGTTTACAATATTTGTTTATAAGACCCCTCCTGCCCAATAACCATGTCCCCATTAGGCTCACTCAGTTGTAGTGCCATCGCCGTGGATCTGGTGCTGAGGATTTCCCTGTGCACCGCTCACTAGGATGTGAGTGTGACCAGCATGGAGGAGAGGGGAGCAGATTCAGCTGGTGTGTATGCTCAGAGCATATGTGACGCTCCGCAGCTCCTGCTGCCAGCGTCCCTACTCCTGCTGCCAGCGTCCCTACTCCTGCTGCCTGCTCCTTTTCAGGAAGTACATAACACACAGGCGTTTGCAAATTGGAAATAACTTCTGGAATATGTTATCACTTAAGCCAATGTAACTGCAGAGTACCTGTGGATTTTCACTGGCTCGGCCGGCTTGGCTCATTGACAGATGAGCATCTTCAAGTTGTACTCTTACTTTCAAGCACTAAGATTAAGCCGATGCAAAGCGGAGAGAACCCTGAAGAGATCTGTGGCGTTCAGCATGGCTTTGGGGACTGACCTGACTGGGCAGAATGAAGAACTGTCTCACACACAGACACAACGTACAAGAAGACTGGGATCGGGTGGTTGGAGATCTTGAATGGAGAAACTGCAGCACCCTGAAGCAAAGCCTATTTAATGTACACAGGTGAACAGGAAGGCAGGGTTGGTTTTTATGTATGGCTGAATAAGGAGTCAGGTTTAGCTAATTTTGGTAGGATTAGTCTACACACAGGAGTAGTCTTCAGGCTGTAAACATGGGGGCAGGGGCTAGAAAACAGAAAGTGGATGCTTTCTGTGTGGACTGTCAGCATTCACACTTGGACTAGTGGAAGGCTTTGCCATCTCTCAGCCTTACCTGGGGAAGGCTCAACACTCCCCTGTGGCTGAGACCTTGGGTCTTGACCTTTACCCAGGACTTCACTTGCCCTCTATAGAGGGTTTATGGCCCCCCAATTTGGTCTTAATATCCCTTTTCCTGAATCACATTTTCTGTATGATGTAAAAAAAAAAGGAAGAAGAAGAGAGAATAAAGCATTGTTTGCCATGCTGTTCCTTAATTGCTAAAATAATGAGGCCTTTTTGTTCTGGGTAATTTATTTAAGACAACAAAGGCAGTCATTGCTGGTAATTTTTCAAAGAAGATGTGCCAAGATGCCAAGCCATCATGTTAGTGTGCCAGCCTCAGAGTCCTTATTCCAGGGCTGTGCTAGTCACCAGCTGACAATTGATTTACAAGACAGGAAGACAGGGTTCTTGCCTGTCCCTCGCTGACTCACAAGCAGAATAGAATGTGTGCTGGTTTCCTGTCCTTTCTTCTGGCCTGTGAGCTTGCAGCTAGAGCATGAAGTCATGGCAGGGGGCCAGGGTGCTATCTTTGGCCAGGTGTCCTCAGTTTGGTCCTGATGATGGTTAAAGCATAGTAGAATTTAGTCCCTTGGTCAAAATGTCTCTGTGTCTGTCCATTTTTCCATCTGTTGGTCACTATGCTTCATCGATGCAAAGTACAAAAATGAAACACAATAAACTTAATCTTACTATGTCTTTCCCCTGTGTTTCAAATGTTCACGTATTTCCTATTTGAAAGAAAATGGTCTGAGAACTTAAGAACTTTGAGCAGTAACATAGGGTTTTGGCAAATTTGTTAGTAATTTTTGAGCTTCCTTTAAAATGAACTTTGAAATGATTTTGTCTGGGCATGTCACAGTGTATGTTCACGGAGTGGGAGGACAACATTATCCAGTGGCTTTTCTTCTTCCCCCTCCTTTGTGTGGGTTCTTGGAATCGAACTCAGGTCGCCCAGCTTGTGCTGCAAGAATTTTCACATGCTGAACCATTTCCCTGGGCCCGAATTTATAAACACTTTAACAATAACAGTTTTAAATCTGTGCAGTGCAGAGAATTCCACCCACTATGGTCCATTTCCCTTGGCCATCATCTTGCCATTGAATGCTCAGTTCTTAGGCTTCGCCAATTCTGATGAGTTAGGTTGGACTAAAACATGCACCATTAAGATTTATTCAGTTTCTGACTGTGGTCTTTCTTGTCTCAGATGATATATTTCAAATGCTGCATATATTTATCTGGGCTGTGACGTCATGGAGCTATATAATAAAATTTATATTTTTGCATGAAGCATTCAACAATGAGACCCTGTCACAATGAGATTTCTTACATTCGTTAAGACACAAGTGTCATTCGAGAACATTGATTAATTTTTGTTTTTCTCTCTCATGTGTTTAGTGGAACAGGTCCCAGTAGAACCCTACAAGATCCCCTTGTCTCAGGCCGAAGTCATCCAGGAGGGCAGCGATGTGACTCTGGTTGCCTGGGGCACTCAGGTATGTAACGCTGACCACCTGCTGAGGCCACACTGCCTGGGAAACTCTTGTTTGTCTTTCTGCTGTGTTCTTTATGTCTCAGATGGTCTCTTTGTGTTAATGATATTCATCCTCACCACCAACTTTGTTAAGGCATAACTGACAGATTAGAAGTGATTTGAGGTGGATAGCGTGATGATTTCACACACACACACACACACACACACACACACACACACACACACACACAGATATTATTAAATGATGACCCCAATCAAGCTCATTGATACTTTACCATTGCAGTGCGCATGTACATGTGTGTATGCAAAGTAAGGAGATATATGGTCTATTCTGAGCAAATTTTAAGTGATCCAACTTCTTTTTAGAAACAGGGTTTTATTTATCTTTAGTTTTGATTAATTTTCTGCTTTGACACTTATTCTCTCTCTCTCTCTCTCTCTCTCTCTCTCTCACACACACACACACACACACACACACACACACACACACTGTACTCTGGTTACTTTCATCTCTAACCCTCTCTCTTCTCTTTTATCTTTATCACTGCCCCTCCTTTATGCTCATCAGTCTTGTTTTATGACTTGTGACCCAGTTAGTTTAACCACAGGGATATCTGTGTGAGCAGTGGAACTATCCATTGGAGCCTAGTTGGGGTGACTAATCTGAAGGCAGTGAATCCCCCTCCTTCCTGCAAACCTATCAGTAGTAATACTTCCACAGTGTGTGTGATGCGGCGTCCCTAAACTCTTCCTCCATTCATGGCAGACCACTGATAGGTCCATTCATGTGAAGACCAAGTGCAGCCATTCATAGCTGTTCTAAGTTCTTGGTTTCAATGTGAGTGTCTTGCCAAGAAGATGGTGATTTTACAGTCTTCTCCCATCTTCCAGCTCTTTCTGACAATTTCTACATTGCCCCTGAGCCTCAGGTGGAATGTTTTACTTAAGGCTGAGGACTCATCTATTACTTATCCTCTGCACCGTGTTCAGCCGGGACTGCCATTAGAGTCTTAATGATGCTCGGGTCAGGTCTTGAACTTGCTAAGCAGCTGATGAAGCTAATGATGCCATAGAACTTCTGTTCCTCCTGCCTGGACCTCCCAAGAGCTGGAATTACAGGCTTTTGCCACTGTGCCCGGTTTACAAACAACACAGTTTTATTAGTTTGTTCCCTGTGCTGCACTCTCCTCCCTTGGCGCTAACTCATCTTGTGACTGGAGGTACCTGTTTGGTCCTACTGAGTGTTAAGTAGGGATACACAGCTGTGTCCATTAGGAACAACTTTGTAGCTCATACTGCACATCTGTGTTACATGCTGCACTGAGATCGTTCTCATCCTACCCTTTGCTCTCTCACAAGTGCCTTGCTGCCTGCGTGGACCACCTGTCCTATGATCCTGTGACAGAATTAAGTATCTTAAGCGATCCATCTCTTTTCTAGGGATAGTTTCATCGGATTTCCCTCGGCCCTAACAACAGGGCTTGGTGTCATAGTTCTCTCTCTCTCTCTCTCTCTCTCTCTCTCTCTCTCTCTCTCTCCCTCCCTCCCTCTCTCTCTCTCTCTCTCTCTCTCTCTCTCTCTCTCTCTCTGTGTGTGTGTGTGTGTGTGTGTGTGTGTGTGTGTGTGTGTTTGTGTCTGTCTGTCTGTCTGTCTGTCTCTGAGCTGGCTGTCAGCCATCATGTATGATGCTAAGGATTGAATCCAGGTCATCTGCAAGAGCGGCACGTTTTCTTTTTTTTTTTTTTTTTTTCGGAGCTGGGGACCGAACCCAGGGCCTTGCACTTCCTAGGCAAATGCCCTGCCACTGAGCCAAATCCCCAACCCCAGCGGCACGTTTTCTTAACCACTGAGCCATCTCTCCACTTCCTCTCCTCGTCATTAGACCCAGCACTTAATTCTTACTTGGGTGTGGGTTCTTGCTACCTTGTCTATGAGACTTTTTGGTCTTTAGCCTTTGGGATTACTGACTTCTTTCTTTTTAGTTTCTTTATCTGTTTCATGTTTAGAACTCGTTCAGCCCCTCCCCCTTTTCTTTAAGTGTCCATGGTGTGTGGGTTCTCTCTATGTGTATGCTTCATAGTCATCCTGCCTTTTTCTCTGCCCCTGTTTGCCTTCTGAGCTTTTGGAATGAATATTTCTCCTTTTCTCCTCGCATTTTTTTCTATCAGATTTCTAGACATTTGTCCTTGATTGTTTTTGTGACTTCTTGATCAACATTAATGCCCTCTCCCTGCCGATCAGTTCTCCAACTGTAGACAGTATCCTTATGAATGATGCTGACATTCAACTAGTCTTTCCGCTCCAAACTGCTCTAGTCATTCTCTCTGTATTTCCTCTCATTTTCAGGTTCATGTCATCCGGGAGGTGGCTTCCATGGCCCAAGAAAAGCTTGGAGTGTCTTGTGAAGTCATCGATCTGCGGACCATTGTGCCTTGGGATGTGGATACAGTTTGTAAGGTATAAGTCTGTAACTGATTCATCACTGTTTCCCTAAGGCCTTCTGTCACCTTTCTTGGATATTTGAAAAGAACCATTTTGAAATTGTGAGTTGCATGAGCATTTCACACTGATTTAAAGTTTTAAATCTGTGATGTGAGTGATGTAGGTGCTGTAGCTTGATGGTCAGACAACCAGATCCCTTTAGACTGTTTTTGCCCTCACATGTTTTTCTCAGTTTAAAACATCCCAGTGTTGTCCTTGCAGGCAATTCACATTGACTTCTGAGGGGAGCAGTGGTATAAAGAGAGGGGGTCAGGACCACTGACGTCTCCCTTGCAGCTAACTTCTCACTGGTTACATTCAGCTAACTTGGTTTGATTTATTGAGGTAAATGGTTTGGCTGCAGTTTTGAAAGTCATTTTCTCTGTAATCAGCCACATTATTATTTAGGAAATTACTCTAGTTATATCAGTTTGATCCTGTGGAGCCCAGACTGAATGTTATGCTGTGGGAATCTGGCTACTCTGAATTATAGTTTCTGACCTGATATTTAGATTGGATTGCCGATGCCTTTATTACTGAGTAAATCCACGGAGTTGTCTTTGAAGAGTAGAGCTGAGTTTATAACCCATCTTACACATTGACTTCTGCATAGTTTATAGAGTGTCAGTTCTTACATCAGTGCCCAAGGGAAAGTCAGATCTTCTGTTGTGTGATGATCTCATCTACTAAAATCTAGATAATAATTACAGGTATTTCTGTCTCTCTCTTTTCTTTATTTGTTGCTATAGCAAATAAATCCTAAGATTTGGAGTATTTTATGATTACTATTTTTAAAATTTAAAAATATTATTAGTTCTTTTGAGAATTTCATTTAATGTCTTTTGATCCTATTCACCCCCAACCCTTCCTAGATTCAGTTCCTTTCTGTACCCACCCAACCTGTGTCCTTTCTTTGTAATTGCTTTTTAGATCGTTTGTTATTATAATGTAATTGCATCATTTCCCCTCTCTCATTCTTCCCTTCCAATCTTTATAACCCTCCTTTCTTTCAAATTTATGGCTTCTTTTTCATTAATGATTGTTACATACATATACATATGTATATCCATATATAGTCCTACATATATAAATACAACCTCCTCAGTCTGTATAGTGGACTTATATGTATGTTTCAATTTATATGCTCTTCTCCGGGGAAGATGATTGCTACTGCTCTTGGCGTTACTTGCTTGCCTATACTTCTCTGTCGTAGGTTGAGGCCTCTGGCCCTCCCCACCATCCTCACCAGGATGTCTGTTGTCCTTGTGCGGCTCATATTTGGTCATTTGGACTGTCATGATGGTGAGATTTTATAGGTGTAACTTCTGACGTTCTTGAGAACTTTCCCAGCCTTCTGTACACACTTCTATAGCCTGCCCTGAGTCTTAGGTATGGGGGCTGTTTTTTAGCTGCATCCACTGAAACTCGGCTCCACAACTCTGCATTTTGATTGGTTGTGGTTTTCTGTTATGCTCCCCAGCTGTTGCAAAGAGAAACTTTCTTCATGGTGAGTAAGGACTCCATTTATCTCTATGTGTAAGAACAGTATTTATAACATGGTTAGGGATTATGCTGACTCAGTAAAGTGGTGGTTGTCGGTTCTCCTCCAAGATCATGACTTTACGAGGAGTCCTGGGCTGTTGGTGAGGTTTCCAGTTTCAGCTGTGACTTTCTTCATGGCGAGTGGCCTTAAGTCCAGTTAGAATTGCTGGTGGTTATTGCCAAGATCTGGGAGCCCGCCCTGCACCCTTAGGGTCATTGCTCTAAGCCTGTCGTCGTCGTTCACGGACATCACAAGTGTGCAGATCGTTGGTTGCTTCCCTGTATTGGAAGATTGCGTGGTGCCTCCTGGTACCATCAAAGCTAGTCTTCATGGAGGAGGCATCATCTCCAGCTTGGGTCTCAGCTGAAGTTCATGGTGTCTTAGCAACAGAGACTTATCTTCCACCTTTGTGGGGCCACTAAAGGCAACCGGAATGCTCTGCAATGCGTTAGGAGTCTCTTGGGCAATCTGGCCGCTGACTCAGAAGAGGGCTTCTCATGTCTGGTATTGGTCTTTGTTAGAGGGTTTGGATCTTGGAAGGAGTATTGTCCGCACAGATGAGAAATTTCATTTAGCTCCATCTGTATTTATACATAGACTTATCTATATTGCAGTTTATTTTATTTTATTTTTTGGTTGTTAGTAGTATGATTCCGTATGATTTTTTTCTCACTCCACTTCTCCTATGAAGAACTCACAGCAAAGCCATGTGGGCCTAGGGTTTTCTTTACATATGGAAATGCACTCAATTCCTAACACAGATCATGACAGTGAAGGTTTTCTAATTCCTTATTTATTAATTTTACACAATTTTTGTTCTTCTAGAGATTTTATCCATAAAACTGTTAGGCTGTTTATATTTAATCTGTTTATATTTATTTAATTGCCTCTATGTGGATGTGCATCCATCCTCTACCGTCTGTTTTCTGCGGACCCCAGCTGTCTTTTGTACATACTTCATTCATTCTTTTGGGTTGACCAGCTATTTGTAATTTACAGTTTTTACTAGCTTGCTAGAGCTTCAGCCTTTTCTATTATTTCACTCACTACACTAGAGGTTATAACACACACCCTGGTCATTGTCACAAACATGTCATAATTCACTTATAATCTCAAAAGTAGACAGTAGAGTTGTCATAAATTAAAACTCTCCCTTAGTCGTACGGGTTTATTTGATACACTCCAGTGTTGTGATTCCCTAGGCAACATGCAGAACTCTGCTGTGCACCCAGACGACATTCACTGCTGCACATACATATCCATGTACGCATGCACGCATGCACACACTTACATTCACACACATACTCTAACTCATACACACACACACACACACACACACACGCACACACACTCTTTATATTCTTTCCCTTGCATATATTTTTAACTCACATGCATGCACATATGCTCGGGCAAATACATGTACATTCTATCTCACACATGCATGTGTATACTAATAGATACATTCATATGTATAGTCACACACACACACTACTACACTAATACATACAGTCACACATATAGTCATACACATGCACACGGATATAGTCACACACATATACACACTCACAAATACACACACATACACTCATTCAAATATGCACACATACATGCATATAAACACATCACTTATAAAAACAGAACATACTCACTCACATATATAAACACAATCATTCATATAATACATTCAGAAACTTATCTATATATACATTCACACATACATTTTCTTACACACACAAACACACACACACACTCTCACATACCTTATAAACAATCTGCAGGACTAAGGAAAAATAAATAGAAATCCTCAACTCTTCCAGAGTCACTTTCCTATGCACTCTGCTGAGGCGTGCCTTGCATGTAGCATTTGTCCTTCTAATGACATTTTCTGATTGAGAATTCCAAAAGGTGCATTTGTGTGTTAAGCCATAGTGAATGAAACTGAGCAATCCAATTTTGTCCTCTGACAAAGCACAGCTACTAAAATGACTACCTTTGGATATCTGTAAAATTCATAATGATGAGGAAAAGCTTAACCTGAATTAAGCAAAACAAAACAAAACGAAAAGAAAGCTTTTATTTTTAGTATGCTTATACTATGGTTATAGGGCAGTTTTTTTTTTTTTTTCAAATCATTTCTAGGATCCTGAGTGATTGTCTCAGAGGATAAGAAGATCACTTGCTGTTCTTACAGAGGACCCAAGTTTGGTTTGCAGCACTTAATGGTCAATCAAAATCTGCCCGTGACTCCAATTACAGTGGATTGGATTCCCTCTTGTGGCCTCAGTGGATAACAGGCACACGCATACACACACACACACACACACACACACACACACACACTCACACATATAAAACACTCACAAAATAAAAATAAGTAAGTCATCTCTAATTTCCCAGGGGAAAAGGTTAAGTATCAAAACGTTTCCCTTTTGGTATCATGAAAGGAAAACAAGAATTGTACCAAGATAAGCAATGAAGAGAGTCACAAAGAGACCCAGAGCCATCCAGGAGTGCAAAGCTGGCTTCCACTGTCCAGCTGAGGACCATCAGCCAGAGTCCGCAAGATGAAGAAAGTAGCCGAAACAGAACCAACACGAGGAGGCCGACAAGCCAGAGGCCTCGATCAGTAGAAAACTCTGGCCTTGTCTTTTATCTTCCTGAGGTGAACGGAACTTTCAGCACAGCGGCTCGACAATCTAGGATCACACAGAGATGCAGCTAGTACATCTAAGAAAGGAAGGAAAACCCAAGTTGATGGAAATATCAATATTCCTCCTTTCTTCCTCTGGCTGTCTCTTTGATCTCATGATACTAATTTGGTACGTTGTTATATTTGTGTTTTGCCCTAAGGGGCTACAATGTAGATGGCATAAATACAGTTAAGTAAAATTTTAAAAATAATTTACCTGATTACATATCGGAACACAGGCCACTCCTCCCACCACATCAGGACTACACCTCGTATCTCTAAGCTGAAATACCACCATCCACACTTAAAATACAAGTGGGAAAGCGAGGGTAGATGTGGTTTAGCTAGGTTTTTGACCAGCTATACAAGGATCTAAGATCCTGTTAAAAGTACTTATAACCAAGTCAAGTGTTTTACTGACATTGGCCAGGCCCACAAAAGCCCTTACTAGTCTCAGATCTGCTAAATCGTAATGCAGTTTTCTTCCGAGAGTACCTTACCCCACCCTTTTATGGCAGTATATTTGCAGATTATTTTCATGTGACGTGCCTAAGAAGTAGTCTGTAAAAGCTACGGGAACACCAGCTTTGGGAGAACCTACAATTATTCTGTTATGTGGACACAGTACTAAGGTGACCCATAGTGACTTATTATTGTACTTATAGATTAATGCATTTCTCAAGCCTCCTAGAGAAGTTTTTATTTACAGTAGGAACAATGAACACAGGGAGTCATCATTGGCCAAGATTTAGAGAGTAAGAGATGACAGGATGCTCAGCACTAAATGGAAGGTAGATATGCACTCCCTGCTCCCCATTGCAGAAAGGAGGGCAGAAATAGTGTAAGGGCCAGAGAGTGCCTACAAGGAAACAGTGTCTGGACACAGCAGGCCAGTTGTACGTAGGTTTGTTTCCAAGGGTTGTGACAGCCTGCACAAGGCCTGTGCAAGACCAAGCCAGAACAAATCCAAAATGGAGAGGGGAGTTGAACGTGAAGTTCCTGCTAGGGTTGCTGGCAGGTGTTAGGGGTTGGGAGAGAGAGGGAGGGAGAGTCACTTTTCTCTAACAGTGTGGCTCCTGGTAAGTTGACTGTGCTCCAGTGGAAGGCCACACAACCAAGAATATTTGGGCAGCGCAAACTGGTTCTGACGGGTTTAAAAAAATCCTTTCTGTGCTTAGTTTTTAGGTTTTAATTTTAATTTTAATTTTCATGTCGACCTTACTGTGAGTTTTTGCTTAGATATGCTTGAGAACCCAGTGGTCATACTTTGTAACGGAGACACGTGCATTGGTTAAAGAAGACTGGCCTATGGTATTTCCTCGTAAATCAGAAGCCCATGTTTTACCATTCAGACCTCGTTCTAGCAGGCTGCACCTTGGCTGCCTTTTCTCCTCTCATTTCCTAGTCTGCACTGCTGGTGTGCCACTGTCATGGGATTTTTTTTAGCTGGAGCATATATTAGTAGTTGGTTCCCTTTCATAGGCTTGCTTTCCCATGCCCGAGAGGATTGGCTTCTATTCTTCATAAGCATCCTTGTGTGTTGAATCAGTGCTTTTCTCCTTGGAGAACTGTCTAGTACAAAATAGTGTCACAACTCCCTTTGCTACCCCATCCCCACCCCAAAGCAATGTGTCCTGACTGGTTTTGTGTGTCAACTTGACATAGGCTTTAGTCGTCATGGAGAAAGGAACCTCAGTTGAGGAAATGCCTCCATTCGATCCAGATATAAGGTGTTTATTCAATTAGTGATCAAGGTGGGGAGGGCCCCGCCCATTGTGGGTGGTGCCATCTCTGGGCCTGTGGACCTGGGTTCTATAACAAGTCAGGCCAAGCAAGCCAGCAGAAGAGAGCTGGTAAGCAGCACCCTTCCATGGCCTCTGTATCAGCTCCTGCCTCCAGGTCGTAGTCCTGCTTGAGTTCCTTCCCTGATTTCCTCTAATGATGGATTGTGAGCTGGCAGTGTAACCCAGATAAACCCTTACCTCCCCAGCATGCCTTCTCGTCATGGTGTTTGTCATAGTAATAGGAACCCTGTCTAAGACACAATGTTTTATTTTTTCTTAAGATTTTTTTTTAAAAATTAACAAAATTGCAAAAGAATATAGATTTTATTTTCTCCATTCTGTCTCCCTTTCTTTAGCACCCTCTTTCCCTGCCCATGTTGTTAAGTATCCGTTGCGAGGATGCCTCTTGCTTTCTGCATGTGGGCGTGGTTGGTCGGTGGCTTCAGGTCAGGGGCTCCTGTAGCTGTGTGTGTTTTGGTGATCACAGGAGTTGAGCAACGTGAAGTAATTCATCTGTGGCAGAGAGCATGACTTAAATCAGTCGTCCCTGGTTCATACCATTTCCCCCTCATTTCTAGACAGCGATTTCTTTTCTTTCCATAAAATACTCTACCTAGACATTGCCTAAAGGCCAGACAGGTGATGGCTGCCAGGGTAGGGTAGGGAAGGGAGAGTTTGGGAGCGGAGAGATCTTAGTAAGACAAAGGGAGGCTGCGGGTCGCTGTGCACACATCGCAAAGGACCAAGGTTGCCGAGCCTTCCCGTTTCTACCTAGGTCGGTAGAGGGGAACAAAGCTTGCGAAGGCTTGTCAACTAACCTTGACTCTGCTACCTTTAAAAACATCGTTTTCACTGGGCTGGTTTAGATCACCTTTGATGCCATTTTCAAAATTAAGGTTGATGCCAAGAGCAGATTTGTAGTTGAATTCTGGGGCTTTGTACCTCATGGCTGCGCTCTGTATTCACGGGAAAATGAAGGCTTTCCTCCCAAGAGTCCCTGGAGACAAGCCCTGCTCATTGGTTTTTATGCATTAAAAGAAATGGCATTTTGGACTGGAGTAGTTCAGTGACTGAAGGCTGCATACTTTGCTTGAGGCCATGGATGTGCACCAGAGGGAATAAGGTATCGAGAGACAGGGAGAGAGTGGGGCAGAGAAAGGGTAAAAGCTAGCGAGGGTGCAGACAGAGAAGAAGGGAAGATGGTAGCATTGAGAATGACCATGGTCACAGAATCTTCCTGAGGTGGAAGGGGGTTGATTAGTAACTGACCATAGCCACTAGAGGCCTCTCTCAGGCAGGGTTTCCTGTTGAAGATTATGAGGTTTCCTTAGTGGTAGCTGGCTTTGTCATCGCAAATTACGTACATTTTACATTACAGTTCTGAGTAAATGCTCTGTCAATAGGCGTAGTCTAGGGTATGTGTTATGCTTGCAGCCTAAGTGATTTATTAATGTGTAGATTAGTGGATAGATCCTCAATTAGATTGAAGTCAGGTCTCTAAAAGTCCTCGAGTAAAAGTTGTAGTCAAAGAGTTACTGGGTGAAATGCTGTGTCTTAAAACACAAAGATATTTAGTTTTACAGTTATAATTGACTTAAGGTGTTCTCTTTAACTTGTGAGTGGTTTATTCTCATCATCAACCTCAAGGCAAGCATTTTAGACTGTTGAAAAAAATTTAATAGAAAAGCTACTGTGGAAGCGAATATGGAAAAGCTAATTGGATACATGATTTTAGACTTATCTGTCTGGAAGGAATTTGATGTTTTTCTCTAGGAGCAGGGAGATGGAATCTCATGTTTATTTGAAGCTGTTTGTTTGACTTTGCAGAGAGGTTGATCAGGGCTGCCTGTCCCTGTGTGACAGAGTAGTATTTTCCAGTCCAGAACAGGAGATGGTAGACTGGGACTTATTTTCAGGTTATCTTTCCTGTGTTGTTTGCTTGTTTTTGCCATGGTTCTGTCCAATTCATTGAGGTACTGAAGGGAGCAGGGTTCACCTTCTTGTCTGCTGTCTTGTAGTACGGCTGCTTCACTCAGTGCTCTACCGTGGCCCTGTGGCCAGCCATGTATTCTTAGGTCCCTAGAGGCAGGGACTTTGTTCATTTGCTAGATTGCACTAGCCACGAAGAGTGTCTAAAAACAATTTTATTTCTCTGTTTAGTGTGTGCATTTGTATGAGAGTGTATCTGTGTGAGTGCATGAGAGTACAATTTGTGTCTGGTACTAGGAGTTGAACTCAGGCCATTAGGCTTGACTGCAAGTGACTTTATGCAGAGCCATCTTATGGGCCTCCATGAAGTGCATAGCATATAGTTAACTACTGATCTCACTGAATTTTAAACTAGCTGGTGGTATTTGCTCTTTCAATGAAAGAAAGTACAGTGACTTATACTTTCTAGAGGGAATTGAATGTTGCTTCTGCCACTTGGTCTGTTTTGGTCTTTTGGTCTGGATTTAGAGGTGTTGAAGATAAAAACTCTAGGCTTCAACCGAATTTTGTGTAATATATTCTGTATCGTAGGATGTAGCGGCCCAATTCGTGGTGAGAGATAAGTGGAAATGGTTAAAAGTCCACATACCTTCCGCTAATCCTCCTGGTTATTCTCAGCAGTTCTAAGTTGACACCAGTGTCTATTTTACAGGGAGGAAATTGAGTTTGGAAATGGTGGGGTGGAAGGTGAGATGGGATGGCTGATGGCTCAGGAAGGGCCAGCTGCCTCTCTGACAGCTGGATTTTGACTCTAGCCCTCACTTTCCTCACCCAGCATACAGCTTCCCAAGTAAAGAGTGAGCAGATGTTTGACATAGTTCTGAGACGCAGTGAGTGAGTGGTCTGTGTGCACCTGGAGTGTATAGCAGCCATTGGCAGAAGAAGTAGATCAATGCAGAGCCCAAAGCTTTTCCTCAGTGTCCAGTGTCCGTTTCATGCTGGGCTCTCCCCCACCTCTGACTTAACCCTTTCTGTTATGGTGGCTGCTGAGAATTCGCATTAGCTGTTTTAGGGAGAAGGAAATTGAGTCTCAGGAAGACTAGGAACTTCTGAGTCACTCAGTTAGGAAATGTTTCCCTTGTAACCCATCCCCAGGCCTGGCGCTCTCCTAGAGTGCGGATGCTTCACATCAGAGTACTTTTACAATGAAAGTGTTTTATGCTTTGGAAGTTATCACTTGAGAGTTTTCCTGATGCTGCTGACTTTCAGCTTAGAGCATATTTTATAAGATGTCTAGGCGTTTCCCCTACATTTACACACTTGCATTCTTCTAAAATATGTGACAGAAATACTGCACCTACGCAGTTAACTCAAACTAACATACTCTTTTATTTGATTTATTTTATTTCTTTTTACATGGGCCTGCAGAGAAGGAATATTATACAACTCAATTTTTCCGTTTCTAATCTTTAGTATATTTTGCCAGTGCTCATTTACATATTTAAATTGTGTGAGTTTGACTCCGGAGTTTCATTTTGTTGTTGCCATTCTGAGTAGCAACAGAAAGAAAGGGATTCACCACCTCATCTTATGTGTTCTTAGAAAGAAATCTACTACTTCATGCGATAGTCATGGGAGGTTGCCTCCCTATGTTCTTGGAAAGAGACCTGTCACTTCATAGTGACAGGTGGTGACAGAAGGGAATTGGCCTGTGTTCTTAGTAAGGGATCTACCACGGGCTGTGACAGTGATAGCTGGTGGGCTCCCGTGTCTTTCATTTGACACATTTTAGGTGTAATGAAAGACACCTAAATAAAAAAAATACATAATTATGATGTGTGTGTGTGTGTGTGTGTGTACATATGAAAAAGCACATTCCATGGTCAGAGGTCAGCCTTGTGGAATTGGTTTTCTCCTGCATTTATGCAAGTTCTGGCACTAACTCAGGTCTCTAGGCTTGCAGAGCAAGTGTCTTTTTGAGGTGGAGGTATCTGCTGGGCCCAAGAAATCTAAATGTGAGCTTTCGTTCTTATCTTAGATGGCCATTTAGCTGGCCTCCTCGTTAGACCTGCACTTACATGCAGTAACTAGCACTTAAGCTGCTACAGGGAAGGCTTTTCTCACCCTTTCCTATTATAATGTGACCCCACCTTTTCAGCATCTGTGACGATTTAACTTGGATAGTTATGAAACTGTCCAAAATGCTTTTTAAAAATTTACATTTATTTATTTATTTATTTATTTATTTATTTATTTATTTATTTCTCAAATACCTTGTCATCAGGTGACCATCATCAGGTACAGATAGCCTTTCCAGGCACATACACCCCTCTGCACATTTGTTCCCAGACATTTCTTCCTGAAACTTGGCTTCTCTCAGTTTTTTATTCTTTTAACGTATTGCTTTTTAATGTTTTATGTATTTTTGATGACATATTACGTCCTGGTTGGATATTTTTGTTAGCCTCACGTAAGCTAGAGTTATCTGGGAAGAGGAGCCTCAGTTGAGAAAGTCTCCATCAGAGTAGCTCATAGGGAAGCCCGGGTTGCTTTTGGTCATGACATTTATCACTACATTAGAAACCCTACCTAGGACATCATAACTGGATCATTATGATTTTGTTTACCCTATTGCTGTTCCTTCCTTTCTTCAGTGTGGCTGGGGAAGTGAATAGAAAAATGAAAGCTATACACTGGCACAAAATATAGTGGAGGTTTTAATGCAAGGCCCTGTTTTCTGTCCCTGTCCTGGCTCTCTGAACACAGCCACCTTTAACCCGATCTCTTTTTGCTCTTCTCACGGCTATGTCAGATATGCTGGGTACCTCTTTCTAGTGTGACATAATGAAGGATTCCTGAAAACTCCTGGATTTCCTATGTTCACTAGAAATAACGTGTGTGTGTGTGTGTGTGTGTGTGTGTGTGTGTGTACAACAGCAAAGCAAAGCTAGGTTGGGCGTGCCAAGTTGTGGCCTGTTGTTATGCAGGGGTAAAGCGCATTGGATTGGGGAAGCTGTGTAATACATAAACAGTTCTCAAAGGAGCTGAGTGGTTTCAGATAGGTGGGCTGGAGCCAAGCAGCAGGGTGGATGGCACTGCTGCTGGGGCCCTGAGTCAGCACTCTGGCTCTGTGTGGCTTTTTACTCTGCTTCACAGTGGCGCAACCTTAATGTGTTGGGGCGAACCCTGGGGCCAACATGGCCTTTGTTAGTTGTTGCCCCCTCTGAGCCTCTGAAAAGTACTTTAGATGAGCATTCCTCCTGCAGAGTCCCTTCACCCCTGTGGCTCATGCTGAGGAAGGCTCGATGGTTAGAGCATGGGCTATGTCTTCATCTTGACTGGGATGGAGACTGGGACACGTAGTTTCCTTTAGAGTTCTTTAGCTTTGAAGGTGTATGATTAATAATCAGGGAACTGGTAAAAGTTGGAAAGAGTGTAAAGTTTCTCAAGGGTACTTGAGCATGTTTGCTCCTAGAAACATACACTGACATATGATGTGTGTTTGCCCAGGCCTGTGCCATGTCTTGATTTGTCCGATTTTAAACTTTTATTCCCCTCTGTGGTATATAGTTGCCTTTTTGTTGTTGTTGCTGCTGTGAGCAGATTTCTGATGGAAACAACTCATTCCTTTATGGTTTGAAGGGATGCAGCCGGTCATGAAGAGGAAAGCGTTGCAGTAGGTTGCTCCGTGGCAGTGAAAGCCAGAGGCCACTTGCTCACATCTCAGTGGATCAGAGAGCAGTGGGAAGGAGCACAGAGAGCAATAGGAGGGAACAAAGAGAACAATGGAGAGGGAGCACAGAGAGCAATGGAGAGGGAGCATAGAGAGCAGTGGAGAGGAAGTGCAGAGAGCAATGGAGAGGGAGCACAGAGAGCAATGGGAGGGAGCACAGAGAGTAATGGAGAGGGAGCACAGAGAGCAATGGAGAGGGAGCACAGAGAGCAATGGAGGGAGCACAGAGAGCAGTGGGAGGGAGCACAGAGAGCAATGGAGAGGGAGCATAGAGAGCAGTGGAGGGAGCATAGAGAGCAATGGAGAGGGAGCACAGAGAGCAGTGGAGGGAGCACAGAGAGCAATGCGGAGGGAGCACAGAGCAATGGAGAGGGAGTGCAGAGAGCGATGGAGGGAGTGCAGAGAGCGATGGAGGGAGCACAGAGAGCAATGGGAGGGAGCACAGAGAGCAATGGAGAGGGAGCACAGAGAGCAATGGAGAGGGAGCATAGAGAGCAGTGGGAGGGAGCACAGAGAGCAATGCGGAGGGAGCACAGAGAGCAATGGGAGGGAACACAGAGCAATGGAGGGAGCACAGAGAGCAATGGAGAGGGAGCACAGAGAGCAATGGGAGGGAGCACAGAGAGCAATGGAGGGAGCACAGAGAGCAGTGGGAGGGAGCACAGAGAGCAATGGGAGGGAGCACAGAGAGCAATGGAGAGGGAGCATAGAGAGCAGTGGGAGGGAGCACAGAGAGCAATGCGGAGGGAGCACAGAGAGCAATGGGAGGGAACACAGAGCAATGGAGGGAGCACAGAGAGCAATGGGGAGGGAGCACAGAGCAATGGAGAGGGAGCACAGAGAGCAATGGAGAGGGAGCACAGAGAGCAATGGGAGGGAGCACAGAGAGCAATGGAGAGGGAGCACAGAGAGCAATGGGAGGGAGCACAAAGAGCAATGGAGAGGGAGCACAGAGAGCAATGGAGAGGGAGCGCAAAGAGCGATGGGAGGGAGCACAGAGAGCAATGGGAGGGAGCACAGAGCAATGGAGAGGGAGCATAGAGAGCAGTGGAGAGGGAGCACAGAGAGCGATGGGAGGGAGCATAGAGAGCAGTGGGAGGGAGCACAGAGCAATGGAGAGGGAGCACAGAGAGCAATGGGAGGGAGCACAGAGAGCAATGGAGAGGGAGCACAGAGAGCAATGGGAGGGAGCACAGAGAGCAATGGAGGGAGCACAAAGAGCAATGGAGAGGGAGCACAGAGAGCAATGGGAGGGAGCACAGAGAGCAATGGAGGGAGCACAAAGAGCAATGGAGAGGGAGCACAGAGAGCAATGGAGAGGGAGCGCAGAGAGCAATGGGAGGGAGCACAGAGAGCAATGGGAGGGAGCACAGAGCAATGGAGAGGGAGCACAGAGAGCAGTGGAGAGGGAGCACAGAGAGGGATGGGAGGGAGCATAGAGAGCAGTGGGAGGGAGCACAGAGAGCAATGGGAGGGAACACAGAGAGCAATGGGAGGGAGCACAGAGCAATGGAGAGGGAGTGCAGAGAGCAGTGGGAGGGAGCACAGGGGCGCAACTTGCTTTCCCCTTTCATTCAGTCTGGACTCTGGTTATGGGATGGTGTCTCAAGCCTCTGACATTCGTAGCAGATCTTCCATTCACTTAATTCTTTCTAGAAAAACATTGGAAGGTTTACCTCTGCAATCCCCTACTGTGTTTCTCAGTCCTGCCAAGCTGAAGTGGACCACAGTGCCAGTTCAACATGCTGCAGTCCCTGCTGACATCACGGTCTTTCCTGAGCATGTTCTTCTACTGAATACCTTTTGGTTTTAAATTATTTGTTTCAGATGATATGTCCTGTATCACTAGATTTCAGTAGTCCCCCCCACCATCCCCATGCCCTTACCCTTTGCTCCTTGTGGCAGAGTCTTAGTCCGAGGCCTAGGCTAGCCCAGAACGCAGGGCTTCCCGAGTGCAGAGATCGCATTCTCAGCATCTCTTGGTCTCTCATTATGTCAGAAGATGGTGCCAGTGCTCTGCTGGACTCCATCTGTCTTCACTCCCTCTTCCTGTTTTCTGCCCACTGTTTGCTTTTGCACTGAGAGACTGGTAACACTGTGTCCTGTTTCCTAATCCCAGGGATTGCCTCTCCTATGCTTTATGTATGTATGGTTATAGAAGCTGGAGACCCAGTAGCTGCTTAGATACTGTGATAATGTAAATAGTCTTCACCACTGAGGTGGACCCTGTGGTGCCAGAGGCCAATAGAGAATGTTACTGTTAGGAGGCGGGGCACTATTGGAGGAAGTGTGTCACTGAGGGTGGCTTTGACATTTTAAGTGCTTAAGCCAACCCCAGTGTTATTCTCTCTTCCTGCTGCCTGCCAATCCAGATGCAGAGCTCTGAGCTACCTCTCCAGCACTGTGTCTGCTTGGTGCTGCCATAATCCTCTGAAGTGCGGGCCAGCCCCAGTTCAGTGCTTCCCTTTATAGGAGTTGCCATGGTCATGGTCTCTGCACAGCTAAGGAGACCCTCACTGATGCTCTTGCCTAACCAGTCACATGGCTAGCGTTGCATAGAGCATGCTGAATGTCTGTTCTTACCATTCAGCTGATACTTCATACGTGAGCCATTGTACTCATTTAGCTCCTTTGGGTTTTAGGAGAGTGTTTGAGTATTTAATGGGGTGAATGGGGGTATATATGGACTTTGGAGAGCGGGAAGGCATTTTCAGGGTAAATGAAAATTATTCATAGTTCTGTCAATACCTCATTTTTATGGAGAGGCATTCCAGGAATCTCAGGTACTTGCTGGGTTGGCTGCTGGTTGGGTGGGGAGAAGAGGAAGTTTGTAGGTCTGCCAGGGACTATTCGACCTTCCCCAGGTAGAGGGTGTGGAGAGTTGGGATCTGCAGACAAGGTCAGAGAAGGGAAGCCCTGCTGGTAAAGGGAGTCTTTCATTTAGCTCAGAGAAGCTGTCCTGTCATGGTAGACAGTGACCTTAACTAGTAGGGTTTCCCCAGATTCAGCAACCAAATCCTTCACTGTGTTCTCTTCCTAGGGCATCAGATGATTATGAAATTTAACTTTTCATAGGCGTGTTTTAAAAATTACATGTTCTCTTCTTGTTTTTTGTTTTGGTTGGCGTTGGTTTTCCTGGGTAGCTAACTGATGTGTTTTCCATGGTCTTTCCCCTAGGGGAAAATGTTCTGGTTTGTGCTTGGGGGAGCCAGTGCTTAGGGGTGATAGATGAAAAGTCCTTCCTCACTCAGGAGGGTCTGCCTGATATGCAGATGGAATGGTCTTCATTTAGCAGGGTAACGTTACCTTTGTCAACAATCTGAGTCTCCATCAGAAATTGGCTTCTTTGGGTTATCTCTGGAGTCAGACCTTTAGTAGGGAAGAGTGGAGCAATTGATACAACTGTTCTCTTAAGTCTTGTTATTTTCATTCTCAGCTAAACTTTCTCTTTCTTTGGTGGGGGGAAGGTTTGTGGCTGTGTGGTCCCAGCTGGTCTTGTGCTGTCCTCCTGTCTTAGGCTCTCAACTTTTGGAATTCAGGCCACCCCACTTGGTTCCAAGTCTTTTTAAAATTAAATATAACTTTGACCGACCCATCAAACATAACATTTGTCCAGATGAATGAGGTAATATTCTCAGTTTTTGTACCTACCTGCTACATCTGCAGATGAGCTTGCCCCCAGCGACATGAGCTTCCTCTACTCCAGCTTCTCCCTGTCTGGGGAACTGAGTTTCCTCTGCTCCTGTTTATGGTTTCATGATTGCCTCAGTCTCTTGTGTGTGAGGGTCACCTCCCTCCCTCTGTCAGGGTCCCACCTGCCCTGTTCCCTCCTTTCCTGTCAAAGGCATGCACGTTGTCACCCTGAGCTGGGAGGGAGGCCTGTATGTTTTCTCATTTCTTAGCCTGAAACTTGACGGTTTGTGTAGTTTGGTCTGTGTCTGTTCTTCCCAGCATCTGATTCATCCGAGTCTTTTTGTTCCAGACATTCTATCTTGGTATTGCACTCTTCGAGTAAGTCAGACTTTGTACCCTCTAATATTAAGCTTATATTATTGTCTTACATATCTGGAACTGGAAAGCTCAGGCTTCAATTAATTGAATTCTTATAGAAAATGAAAAAATTAACTTTTTATATAAGCTTATTGAAAAAAATCAGAAACTCCTAACGCAGTTTTTTTTTTTTTTTAAAGCAGAGAATTTGCTGTAACGCTGACTTACAACAAACACTCTATTGTATTCTTTATAAATACCTACAATTTGGAGTTAATGATAGGTAACAAGGGAAAGGTATTTGTCTCAAGCACTGAGTCCTTTGCTGGGAACATTTCAAGTTTAGGGAGCAGGGTCTTAGAACACCAGTCGCCGGCAAGCTTATTTAGTATTGTGTCAGCAGTATTGTGTAGAAGTTGAGTGCTTGCTTTTCTTTGGTCTTTTAAAAGGCTCCTTAAGAACTGCACTGCAGATCTTTTAAATTTGTTTTCTTTAAAATTAATATTTATTTACTTATTTCTAGTTTGGGTTTACTTTCTCCCTTGATTTCCTTGACTCCTACCCCTCCCCCATCCCCATCCCTCATAGTCATGTAAGCCTATCAACTCCCCTCCATTTCCTGTCACATGTGTCCTACTAACCTCCTTCCTCCTGAAGCCTCATTTCTGCTTCTCATGGCCTCCAGAAGCAGACTCTTAATGTAAAACTCCAGACTATATAGAATTTGGAAATACTTAATAGAAGTTTCAGGGAGTGTTTTCTTTTTTTATTTCTCAGTGTAAATCAGTTTCATCCATAAAGAGACGTCAGATCATTTGGAACTGTCAGAAAGCAAAAAAAAAAAAAAAAAAAAAAAAACCAAAGAAAAACTGAAATAAAACCAATTGTCTTTTGTAGTTGTGTGACCTCTTTATTAACTGGTAGATTCTTCAACTATTAGGAATAGTGACCCAATAAGTCTTTTTTTCTTTCTAAAATTATGTGAAGTGAGGAAAAACTTATTAGCTTCTAAAAACAGAAGTGCTATGGTTCAATATTATATAGAAAAATAAAAAATACAGATAATATATGAAGCCCTCCATTTACATTTTATTTTACATAGTTTCTCTATATTTGTAGTTTAATGCTTAACTTTTTTTTTTGTTTACTTGTATGTTTTATTATTCCCTAAACACAATCAGTAACGAGTTATTTTTCCGGTCTTGTAGGTAGATCCCCCCACTAGCCATGTGGCACGGAACTTTTTCAGGGACATCTCTGTCATCTGTTCATTTAGTTTTTCTCTTTTCTGTCACCCTGCCTCCCTAGTTGAAAGCAATGCCATCTCTGGGACCAATGACTCTTCTTTTTCTCACTTGAGCTGGTGTGGTGTGGTTTCTCTTGCCTCCCTGTCTGTCCTCTTGCTCCTTTGAAGACGGTCCTGCTACCCAGGGGTAAGCAACTGAATGATCTCATGTGCCCCACACATGTTAAATTCTCACACAGAGTGATTATAGGCAGGGCCTACTTAAGTCATAAGGGTGGACTTCCCATGGTGGATTAGCACCTTTATTAAAGGGCCCCAGGGAGCTCCCTGTTTTTCTACCACGTCAAGCTAGGAAATGACAGTGTGGAACCAGAATAGGGCGCTTCCCCACACCTTGATTGAAGCAGCTCTCCAAACCATCGGTAATAAATTACTTGTGCTTTTAAATTATTTTCATTATTTTATAGACCCGGTCTTAGTATGTAGTCCTGGCTGTCCTGGAACTCCCAGAGATCTGTTTGCCTCTGCTTCGTGATGGCTGTAGTTAGCAAGGTGTGCCACCATGCCCACCTGAACTGACCAATTAGTTGCATTTTTCCTGTAGTTCCAATCTGTTCAGTGTTTGGGGTGAACTTCAGGAGAGAATGTAAAATCTATGATGTGCTTGTTCTTCTATTGTCTGTGTCTGATGTCTCTTGTCATTGTCTGTCTTTTCTCTATGCACAGGGAAGAGTTCAGCTCTGTCAGCCCGCCTCCCCCCATCCCCAGGGCAGCATTCTTTCTTATAAAAATGTCTAGTCACAGCTGTGGTCAGAGCCAAGGCTGCAGATAACCGGCTTGTTTTATACAGGTGTCCTCTCTCTCTTTGCAGTTCCCTGCCTTGCATCCTTAGCCATCTCCTTGCTAGCTGTTACTCATTCCCCAATCTAAAGCGCACCTTGCTGTTTTTTTCTGTGTGGTAGATAGAGCTTAACCACATTTAAAAAAAAAAAAAAAGGCTCCCACTCTTTCTGGATGGAGCTGAGATCAGGCGAGTCTTGGAAACCACAGCTGACAGGTTTTCCCCTCTGGGGACCTTCTCCTGAGTGGCTTCTCATTGCCTTCCAGGCTGCATTCAGTCCGACAGCCCACGTTTCCTCCAGGCCCCTTGCATCCAGCTCTCTGGGAGCAGGTTTCAGTGTGTGTCGTGGTTTCTGATCTCCTCCATTTCGTTTCTCCTACCCTGTGCCTTGTCTCCGTGACCGTCACACCTAGCATGGGCAGCAGCGTGCCGTGCATGTGAGTACGCTTGTTTGTTGGGTTTTTGAGACAGGCTTGCTGTGTGTCGTTCCGGCTGGTCTGGAGCCAACCACATAGACTAGGATGACTTGAATTTAGGTGATTCTTCTGCCTCTGTACCTGAGTGCTGGGATTGTAAGGAGTGTGGTACCACAGCCAGCTCAAAACATGGTTTCTTCTCCCTCGATGTTTAAACTTTCTGTTTATCCAGAGGTCAGGTTTCTTGGGGTCTCCGTGTTCTAGCATTTGGTAAAGAATCATGAAGAAGGTAGGAAAAATCTTTGTAGGCACTTTGAAGAAGTTGTGGTTAAAGCCCTTGTGTAAGAGCACACACTCCTGTAGGAGGGAGGCATCCCCACCCCTCTCCACCAGCGCTTGCTGTCTGTGGTATCTTAGCCGACTTCTGTGCTTGGTGCCCACCTTCGATGAAAGCTACGTATAAGGAGATGAGGGAACATTCTGCTGACAACAGGAGGGTGTTGTAACGACCCAGAGCTGATGTATTGATGGCTGATGATGTTAGGTAATGGAGTGAGACTCTGGGGAAAGACCACGTATGAAAAGGATGTCAGCATCTTTAATTGTTTTAAAACCACAGCAGTTTATCTTCATTTAACATAGAACCAAAGCAGACACCTACTGTGCTCCCATGGCTATACCTGATGTGGTAAATACTTGCTCGCCTTGAGGAGGTTCAATTCCCTCCTGTGACGTGGGCATGAGTCCTTAATGGTATGGGAGGGGTGAAGGGTCAAGTTGTATAATTCAGCCCCCACAGTGTTACATCAATAGGTTTTTCTGGATTCCTGTCGGGTTCTAGTTGCTTCTAATCATTACTTTCCCTTTGGTTACAACAGTCTTAATGATATCATTAACTGATAACTGTTTGGGTATTTCTTATTAGTTTCTAATTTCTTGCATCAGATTTAGAAAGTAATAAAATTACTCTTTCCCTTGGCTCTTTGGCCCCCACCATTTGATGTTTGAGAATTTCATACTTACATATAATATAATGTCTTGATCAAATCTACCTGCATTCCTTCTTTATTTCCTCCCTTTTCAGCCCTGCCCTTTCCTCTTAACTAAATGTGCTGTGATTTTAAAGCCACTTAGTGACATGGCTATATGCACGAGCAGAGCGCAGGGCTATCCCTGGGGCATGAGTGGCCACTCAGGACATAACCATGAGGAAAATAGATTTCCCCCAGTAGCCAACAATTGACAATAGTTCTTTGGCATTATATATATATTTTCCCTTTCCTTTCCTTTCCTTTCCTTTCCTTTCCTTTCCTTTCCTTTCTTTCCCTTTCCCTTTCCCTTTCCCTTTCCCTTTCCCTTTCCCTTTCCCTTTCCCTTTCCCTTTCCCTTTCCCTTTCCCTTTCCCCTTCCTTCCTTCCTTCCTTCCTTCCTTCCTTCCCTCCTTTCTTCTTCCTTCCTTCCTTCCTTCCTTTCTTTCTTTCTTTCTTTCTTTCTTTCTTTCTTTCTTTCTTTCTTTCTTTCTGTATTTTTTTTTCTTTTAGTTACAGAGTTGCTGAAGTTTTAGCTGGACCAGCGCTCTGTTTGTTGCTATTTCTCATACAATTTTATATTAATCCCTCTTAGCATGTTCCAAACATTTCTTTCGTTACACTGCTGGGGAGGGATGAGAGGGAGGTTAGCCCTTCACTCTGTGCCGATTGAGATATTGAGGTGTGACAGATGGGCTGTCTCAGTCTCGGTCCTTACAAGTTCCTGTGCTGGGCCATGGAATGGAGTTTCTTGGTGTGAATCACTGGAGACACACTTCTGTGTCTCAGTTAACTCTTCCAGGGGAGCTTGGCTTGTAGAACCGAAGGGTGGAGGGCGATTGACTAATCTGCTAAATAGCCTTTTATCTTCACGTCTAGTTTCTCATTAGTATTTCTGAGCAGAAGGATGGCTGGTTGGGAATGCGGGTTTGTGTTTTTAATTAGTCTCTCTAGGGATGATGAGAGGCTTATTTTGAAGAACGGAATTTTAAGGAAGCCTGACAACCCTACTTTCCATGTGACTGAAAAATGTTGGCAGCTGAGGAAGGTTTCACAACTGCAATTTCAAGCCAGCCTTTCCCATGGCTTTGCTCATGTGGGGGCTGAGATGCATGAGTGACCTGCACTTCTGCCTCCAGGCCCCAGCAGTCTGGAGCCTCTGTAGAGGGCCTGGCGTTCATGGGCTCTCGTGCTTCCTCCTCTTTAGTAGTTCAAAGGGCTCTCGTGGGGTTTGCTCTCTTATCCTGTGTGCTAGAATGCTGGCTCAACTCTTTCCTTTGTCTGTGCATTTAATCAGGCTGCAGACATGGGGTTGTATGACACCTTATTATCTGTATAAGAAATACTTGTTTTTCGTGCTGTATACCACCATAAAAATCATAATGCTACCTTATTACCACGGAGAGTCAAGGAGATAGGCTGTTTGGCTCAGGATTGTATTGGAGAATAAGGAACTGTAGCTACAGTGCCCTGAAGTATGATATCCTGACAAATGGCCTTTGAGCTGTGCATCTTGCCTGTTCCCATAAAACGAGGCAGCCAGTTCCTTTTTCCTGCAGTTACGGCTGTTAGAGGGTTTTTTCCTTTCAAATGTGTGTGTGTGTGTGTGTGTGTGTGTGTGTGTGTGTGTGTGTGTGTGTGAGAGAGAGAGAGAGAGAGAGAGAGAGAGAGAGAGAGAGAGAGAGTGTTTCATTTTGTTATTGTTGAGTTGAAAGGTGTCTTCTCACCTGTTTCTTCTTAGAAGGCTTTGTTTCTATGCGGCTTCCACGCAAATATGTACAACACTTCCAGACCCCCTAGTTATTGTCTTCTTTGTGTCCTTTGCGTAGCCACCAACCCCCATTATCTGCATTTTTACCTTCCTTTCTGTGGCTTCAGTTACTCATAGTCTGAAATTATTAAGTGGAAAATTCCAGAAATTATCCATCTAAATTGTGCACCATTCTGAGTAACATGGAGAAATTGTACACTGTCCCTTTTCTGTCCCACCTGGGACGTGACTCCCACTCTCCCCAGCTTATTCATGCCAGAGGTGCGATACCCACCTTTTGGTCCCTCTGTAGTGGTCCTGATGATTAGCTGTGCTCATAGGCCATCTTGCAGTGCTTAACCTAAGGGAGGGAGGGAGGGTGGGAGTGCAGATGAGGTGCTGTTGCTCACAACATGAAGGATGGGGATAACCGAGTGCTGTGCAGTGGTGTGTTGGGAGGCATGTTGGAAAAATGACAGTGTGTGTAGAATTCACGTTTAGAGTCTTTCCGGGGCTCTGATATGCCCTGTCTCTTGAAGGTGGGCCGTCTCCTGAGTGAGGCAGTCCACCGTTGTGCCCATTCAGTTCCGCTGTTAGATATGTGTCTGTTCCCAGAACACCCTCTCAATGTCCACTGGCTCTTTTCAGTGGAGGTGACTTTGAAAGCGATGTGACCTGACTAGCTGAAGGCTTCTCAGGACAGTGTGTGTATCTGGTGACCTGAGCTCTATCTTGACCTGGAAGGAGATTGGTACTTTGTATACTGTTACTTTGGAGTACCCTGAAAACGCAGTGAGTTTCTTTGATGGTGGCTGCATTAAAACCCTTGCGCTGAGGTTTATGGGTATTATTGACACAGAGCAGTAAAAATGTGTTTTTTTGCAAAAACACCTCAAATAGTATTAGTTTTAATATATATTTTGAGTGTGGTTTGTATGATTCTTGGGGTGGGTGGGTAGGTGGGTATGGCATTGTGTGCCTTGGTTGTATGCAGAGATTGAAGGACAACTTTATAGAGTTCTTTTTCTCCTCTCATATGGGTTCCAGGATCACATTTGGGTGACCAGGCTTGCTCAACAAGCACTTTCCCCCTGAGCCACCTTACAGGTTTTATTTTAGCTACTTATGTAGTACCAGTCGTAAGATATGGGGTAAATGACAGCATCCATCTCTACGATACACCTGAGGAAATCTCCTTCTAGAAGGGTACTTTTGTTTTCTGGTCAATCAGTAAATAAACATATTTTGTATTTGTGGAAAACAGTCTTTTATCAAAAATTTTATTTCTCTCCCCCACCCACCACGTCAAATAGCAGCTGTCATTTCTTTTACATTGGTCCGCATTATTCACTTCTACATATGGCCAGCATTTGGGGCAGCACGCCTGTGTGGCTACAGACTTTGAAGGGGTTCTTACGTAGTGTTGCATCTGTGTCTCAACTGTAACCTCCTTTCACTCCTTGTTATTGGGTAATCAGCCAAGCTTCGTTAGATGTTCTCAGATATGCACCCATAGCCCTCCTGGGAAAAGACTGTTCTTCATGCCTACTCCTAAAATCTAGCTTTCGGAATGTATCTTTACTTCACTGTCAGCTTGGTGCCGTGTACAGGACAGCCTTCCTTAAAGTGCAGCCATAAGAATTTTTGTGTTGTCTGTTTTTGGACAAAGGTATCTGTTAGAACAGTGTATGTAGTATATAGAGTGTGACTCTACTGAGATGTTTAGTCCAATAGCATATTGCTTAGAAAGATAATTTGATGAGAAGTTTCTTGTGTTATGAGGCAAGTATGTTAGAAAACCAGAATCGCTCAAGTAAATTGTGGTCTGTAACGGCTTCACCCTTGGGGAAGGGAGACTCATTGGAACTTCCATGGTTATTAATCTTGATAGAGCACACTCATGGTGCCCTTGGAAGCCTCTCCTTGTCTTATTAAGGGAAGGCTCCCTAAGTGGGGTCTGCATTCCTTTTGGCCCTACTAATCAGAATAAAGATGGAGGATTGGCTGTACAGTGGATTGGGTCTTTTGACAAGTAAGTGTGGGATGTGAGTCATGACTGTTCCCCATTTCTTCATTTTTACTGCTTGTCTTCCCAAACTTCCTCACCAGAAATACACAGTGAGACCTTGAGTTTGCTTGGATCGCTGAAAGTGTTTGGAGAAGGGGTGAGAAAGGTTTCCAGCTGGAGCTGCCATTTTTCCCTGCCTGCAACAGACTCCTGACCGGAGTCCAAACCGGAGGATAACCTGATATGTTCCTTCTCTCATCTGCTACCCCAAGCACCCTCCTCCGGCTTTTGTAGGCCCCCGGGATACAAGGCAGGCTTTGGTGAGCACATGTAGCTTTGGGGCATGGAGAGCAATAGGACTGCTGGCCTTGCCATTTCTTCTGGTTGCTGGATGACCTTGAGCTAGTGAGAGTCATCCTCTTCCCCATTTTCTTTTCCACGTTCTAACTAAGACTTTCTCCTCTCTCTAATATTAGCAAATGAAAATTCATGACCGTTCAGACAACATAAAAGACTTTCTTAAGTGAGTTAGCAGCTCTTATGATACATCAGTTAATATAGGAGTCTTTCTCTTATCAATGGGATTATTCCATTCCTCCAGGGGATGCTTTTTTGATGCCTCAGAGATGACTGAAGCCAATAGTTACCATGCTTTTTCCTCTACAACATAATTGTGAAAAAGCAAATTTATAGATTAGGAATCATAAGAAATTAAAAACAGTAACTAATAAATAGAATACTTGCAACGATATCTTATGATGAAGGCTAGAGGCGAATGGTTTCTCCTGAAGGAACCGAGTGTTGTGTCTTCTCCCTGGTCCTGATGGGAGGTGAGAGGATGTCTTTGTGCTAAGAGGGAGTGGGGAGAATGGCAGCGCTGTTGTGAAATGGCATTAGGGTACCTTTGACCTTCTGACTTGTCCATTAACCACGGATAAATGAAACTGTCGCAAGCAGAAACACGGAAAAGGGGGGTAGATTGCTATATAGATAGAACGACTTTTTGGATTACTAAAGTAAATTAAAGAAAATGTGCCAAATGCATTCAATATGTATTCCAGATGGTCTATGTTAAATAAAAGATGTAAGTCGTGTTGGATTTGTATAAATCATTTCACTCTCTTTTGGGGGAAAGCAGTTATTATGTTGTCCATGTAAGTTGTATTGTAGTCTTTGAGAACTTCAGAGGACACCGAATGATTGTTTAGTCGCTTGAACCCTTAAACTCCCTTTGGGAGGTCTGGTTCATTCATGTGGACTCTCCAAAATGATCTAATTAACCACATTTTTAAATTGCATCACAATTATTTCATCTTCTTTTTACTTAACGGTGCAATTTTTTTCAAAGAAAGTGGCAGATAAATTATGGTTGCCCAGGAAAGTGTTTGGGTTCCAGTTCATGCAAATCCAACTTCAGTTTTGTATTTCAGAAGTCTTCAATGTCCCTCAGCTCCAGGAAGCTTGACATTCCCATTCTACTTGAGCCCCACGGAAGTGTAGAGTTTACTCACCTGTGCTGTGTGATCTGAAGTTTTACAAGTCGTTCTCAGTTGTGTGACCATAAAACACCTTACCAGGAACCTTTTGTTTGTGGATCTGTAAGCGTTAATGCTGGCGGTAACCTCAGAGCTGGAACCTAATGGGAGAAATTTTGGGAATTGCTTGGCATCTATTGATTGTGGAACTGAATCCTTTCTAGGAGGGAGTCCTGCAATGAACTCACTGAAGTTCCCTTTTATTCATGTGCAAAAGAAACCCACTGAGGGAGTCAGCAGCATCCCTGTGTTGTGGGATGAGAGAGCAGAGGCTTTTTCCAACCACCATATGTGGTGACTAGATTCTTTGGAATGACATTGGGGTACTCTCTGAGCAAACAGCAAAAGCCTTCCAAATAACATATAATAAATAAAGTATGTAAGACATTTCCCCAGCCAGATGTAATGTTCAATAGTAGAGAAATAAATTTACAGTGCCCTCCCACAGGAAACTTTGTAAATGCTAGCTGGACCAAGAAGGCAGTCATGCTGTTAGAACTGCAGGCTCCTTTTCCTGCTTCCAGGTGAGGATACACCTCATTGAAATTCTGCCTGTGTGATCTGTGGGATTTCTTAGAAGATGCATGGACGAAACCTCAGAACTTCAGTGAACTCGGTTTGAACTGGTACTGGATTTTCGTTTCCAATATTCAAAAGGCAGAATGTGTAAGTAGGTGTGGCTCATGTCCCCGAATGTTAGTAACCGATGTGATTTCTTTTTGCTGTAACTGATCTAATTTTGGTATATTAGATTATCATTTACATGGTGTAGAGAGAAATCCACTCCTGGCAGGATTCTCGAAGGTGGCAGGCTAACATGTCCCTTAGGGCCTTCCCAGGCACCAAAAACAAGTTCAGAATTTCCAGGAGGAGAGCTTTTGGGGCAGGCATAGGGCAGTGGGAGGACATATTTCATTCTTGTTTCGTACAGTGCTGTAAGGTTGGCTTTAAGTTTACCCGAGCCTCCAGCTCGGCAGCTTTTATGTGTCTCAGCTGTGGGCAAACCTCCACTGCCCTCTCTCCAACACGCCGAGCTGTGTGCCCAGGTGAGCGTGCATTGAAACCTGAGGGTGACTCCTGGCTCGCCTGTGGCCACCCTGAGCACTCTGAAGGTTTCAGAACGTTGTTTCTCTTTCTCCTACGTAGAAGTAAACAAAACAAATCCAGCTAAACAAACAACAACAACAATACCAGAGACCTAGAGTGGTGAGGGCCGTACATCAATCTCCAAGTTCCTAGATGGAACTAGTCTGGAAGTCTGTCTCCAGGGAATCCTGGTACCTGCACAGGTACAGAATGAAAAATACCCTCCCACTGCCCTATGCTTGCCCCAAAAGCTCTCCTCCTGGAAATTCTGAACTTGTTTTTGGTGCCTGGGAAGGCCCTAAGGGGCATGGTTAGCCTGCCACCTTCGAGAATCCTGCCAGAAGTGGATTTCTCTCTACACCATGTAAATGGTAATCTAATATACCAAAATTAGATCAGTTACAGCCAGGCTGGGTACCAGAGTTTATAGACAACATCCTATCATAATAGGATGCCTTGAAGGCATTCTTGTTAAAACTGCGTTTTCTTTATGCTTATTCCTGTGATAGGTATTCAATGAGAACCTTCTCAGACAGGTGCTTCAGAAATCCAGGGCTCAGCAGGGAACAGAGAGTATTTTGCACTCCTGGTTCTTAGATTGTATTTGGGGAGACAATAAGTAGGTATAATGATGTTTGTAGTCAGGTAATGCTGTGAAGTGAAAGGAAGAGCTTGAAGGGAGAGCTGAGTGCGATCGACTGAGCAGTGACTGACCAGTGACTGACCAGGGAACGCTGCCCTCAGATGGTGTTTTGCAGCGAGCTTTTGACGTGAGAAGGAAGCCGTGTAAATAAACATGAGCAGCGTGAGCAGCGTGCCCAGGACCAGAAGCAGGACCGTGCCCAGCTTATGGGGGAATGCACGAAGTTGGTTTTGTTGTACTAGAGTGAACAAAGACTGTTGACCTTTGGGGTCATGGAAGAAATCTGTATGTCAGCTCTCACTGCTATAATTTAATTAATTTTAGCAGCACTATTATTTAGGGATAAAATGCTAGTTAATGATTTGGAACGAATATGGAATGAAAAACAGGATTATTCATGTATTAAAGGGTGAGATTATGTTCTTGCGAAACCTAGGAGTCTTTCACTACTGTTTGAGCTGTGGGGTGGTAGGGATTTATCCACCACCTACTGAGGTAGCTGATATGGGGGAATTCTTGGATTCTAGGAGTTGGAGACCAGCCTGCTCAACATGGCAAAAACTCTCCTGAGAAACACACACATGAAAAAAACAAAAAAAAGAGCAAGTTTTCTATATCATGAGTATGTACAAAATCAATAGTTTTTTTTTTTTTTTTTAATGCTAGTGATACGTAGCCAGGAATGGAAAATGCCCCCCCCCCAAAAAAAAAGCCCAATTCATTATGGGAAGAAATAAAAATATTTCAGAATAAATTTTATGAGAATAGTAGTAGATATATGAAAAACTGAATAAAGTCCCATGGAAGGCCATCAAGTTAGGCTCAAATATTCTGTGTTCTGGATGGGAAAGCAGCATCACATAAACACCATTTCCTGCAACCCCATAGTGAACCCTCAAGGAGCTTTTAATTTTTTTTAGCTGCCTAAGCTTTGAAACTTTTCATAAAAGAAGAAATAAAGGAAATAAGAAAAGAAGTAGCCAAGGTAGAAAGATTTCCTATTAAATGAAATTGAAATTCAGTGTAATGCCTTATAAACTGTCTGTGGTTAGAAACTGATTTGCGTATTGGGGGATTAGCAAGTTTGGCTCTAAGGGCTCGATACAGACACTGCAGCCACGCGTGTAGACATGTGGTCTTTGTCTGACGACTCAACTCTGCCCTTCCAGCTCAACAGCAGTGATCGAGTGTTTGTGAATAGAAGGTCCACAACTGTTTCTGGTAGTTCTGATGGAGATGTTAAGACAGTGCTGAGAAGGGGCCTGTGCTTCACATGTCAGAGGTGATATTTTAAATCGTTTGGGTAGATAATTTATTTAATAAATGGTGCTGGAAAACATACATTAATCTGAAGACAAAACAATTTCCCCTTCACTCCATGTGACAGCATCCCCAGTTCACATAAACACCATCAAACAACAAAGAAATGGAAGAATTAAGGAACAGTTTTTCTAACCCAGAGCCTGAGGGATTTTTTAAAAACAAGGCTGAGATCATAAAAGCTATACAGACAGACAGAAGTATTCGACTATATAAAAAGTGAAAGTTTTCTTATGGCAAGTTACTCTAAACAAAGAAATAAAATGGAGGCAGTAAAAAAGTCTTTACTGGACATAGGACAGGGAAAAAGGGGGTAGGTTCCCCAGCATTGGCTGTGTATCTTCTTCGTCTGAGTCAGTAGAAGCAGAGCAAAGGATAGAGTTACTGACAAAGAAAGCAAGTGGGCGATTAGTTCAGATTATGCGCAGTATCACTGGAAACTGTATCCTTTAAGGGAGGTGGGTCATTGGTACCCCTCATGGGGTATTTAGGGTGGGGCTGGTTATATAATGCAAATGAAGAATAAGGATGTGCTCGGCTCTCAGTATCTATTCAGTAAAATGGTACGTTTTCTTTTAGCCTGTAGAACATAAAAGTGTTAGTGTAAGGTTGCCATGGAGTGTAGTTTTGTAAATAACTGGAAACAAAGGGAATGAGCTGTCAGTGGGGAGATGGTATCCTCTAAGGAATTTCATGCAGTTACTAAAATAATGAGCTTAAGTTATTACGTGCATGTACAGTGCTAGGCATAGGACTCAGGGCCTCACATCAGTCAGTCAAATGACATACCACTGACCCACAGCCTGAGACCCAGTGAGTGACTTATATCCAGAGGTTTAAAACAGTGCCATTGATAGCTGACTAGAAGAAAAATAAACTTTAGGAAAGTGAAGGTATTACTTTTAGTTTTACAAAATGTCAGGAATTTTTAGAAATGTTTGTACTTACTGCTAAGATACTTGATCCCTCCCACTCAGAAACACTGTCTTGATAAAACAGTACAAAGACTAGCTCACTGCCTTCTTCCCATACACCTTGGCATATCAACCTCTCTCCCTCTCTTCCCTTTCTTTGTGTCTGTCTGTGTGTCTGACTGTCTGCCTGCCTGCCTGCATCTGTGTCATTTATATCCATTCTCCTTTAGCTCAGTCTCATCATGGTATCCGACCTTTTTACCCCGGTTAATCTGTCAAATGCTGTGTGGGAACTACAGAGAGATTTGCTGCGGACACGCTGTTACTGGTATCCCTATTTTCTCTTGCACCTTTGCTCTGGTCCCATCACTGCTCTAGTCCCATCACTTCCTTGTGCCTTCATATCTAACACACGGAATCTCCCCCCACCCCCCACACCTTCTTTCTATCTCTGCTTCTAATTAGGACAGCAGGAACAGTAACCATCCTATAAACACATAAAGATAAGTCGGGTCCCTCCACCGGTCATGGTGATGTCATAGTTCTACTGAGCAACCAGCCAGGATTAAAACACTTGTTTCTCATAGCTAGGAAACACATAGTGGTTCTGTAGTAGACCCACCTAAATATTGATCCTGGATGTTTGGTCAGCAGTAACTTTGCAGAGGTCTATTAGTGCATCAAGGAATTTACTCTAAGTTTGGTTTCAGCAGTAAGGCTTTCATTTTCTCTCACAGAAATCCATTTTTCTATATTTGTAATATAGTTATATTGTTTTGTTTATGCATGTGTCTTCGCATTTCTTTGCTGTTGCAAAAATACTGGAGATGGGAAAAATACTTGTTTTTGCACGTGGTTTCAGAGGTCCCTGTGCCCATGGTGGTGGAGTATCTCGTGGTGGGAGGGTGTGGAATATACAGCTAAGGGGAATGGTTAATTAGAGTATAAGGGTGGATCTCAGAGACAAGATAGGATCGAAAGAGAATGAACGTAGATGGAGAGAAGTCCAAACTCCCAGAGACACTATGATCTCAGATCCGCAGAGGACACTGAGACACGCTCTGTAATAGAACACACAGGACAGTGTGAACTGCTGGGAGAACAGTGACGGGGGCACTGGAGGAGAGGGGTTATCTGAGCTGTGTGATGCTTGCTGGGTCTTCAGGGAAGAGCGTGGAGAACTGAGCAACTGATTAACAACACCAGAATCACTGGCAAATTTAAATGGAAATTTACAGGTCCGAACCCAGGGTGTGTAAGAAAAAATGAGAGGAGAGAAATAATTGAAACCACAAATAGAAAATTACCAAAGAATTTTGTAGCAGAGAGAAGTCAGGGAGGATGTGGTAGGGTCTAGAAATAGGGGGCAGAGAATGGTGGGGTGTGTTTCCTATGAAATACGTAAGGCACACTGCAGCATGATCCGAATGGAGTGAGAGGACAGTTGTGATTAATTTGCATATCTACACTCCTAATTCATCCTGCTAATATAACATTAAATGAATATTCCAAAATGTATGATTTCCCTATTAACGTAAGTTTAAGATGCTTTTCATATTTCTACATTTCGCACAGTGTTTCTGGAATTGTCCTTGCACGGGCTTCTCTATGCGCACATGCAGTAACTGCCTGGGAAATGCCTTGGGAAAGCAGCCTCCGGGTTGCATTCTGCTCTGTGGCCGTGCCTGTGCCTTTGCCTCATGTGTGAAATGACATGGTATCCTATCGGGTTCAGATCTGCCCTCCTGTAATTGTTAATGAGCTTGCACATCTTTTCTAACCATACAGAGCATTCTTGTGCTGCTTTCTTTCCTTCTTCCAAATGGGGGGAAATAAACAAATTCTTATCATGATTGTAGTATAATATTGTATCGTCTGGATAACAATATATGAGTTATGTGTAGTGATAGTATTACATTCTTAGCTTAAGCCTGTATTTTTATTCTTTTAGTGACATCTTTAGATGCGTAGTACTTTTAAATTTTGCTATGACCAGATTTACTCATTTTTTTCACTTAAAAATATTTTCTTTATTTTGAAATTTTGCTTATCACAAGATTATAGAGATAGTCTTGTATTTTGGGGACCGTTTTAAAGTTTTGCTATTCAGACCAAATCTTTAATTACTTCTAATCTTTTTATTTTATGTTTGAGTTCAAAGGTTAGTTTGACAAGCTTTTTCTATCTCACTCATACACATACACACGGGGTTGGGGGGGTGAGAGAGAGAGGAGACAGAGACAGACAGACAGACACAGAGAGAGAGAGAGAGAGAGAGAGAGAGAGAGAGAGAGAGAGAGAGAGAGAGAGAGAGAGAGAGAGAGAGAGAGAGAGAGAGAGAGAGAGAGAGAGAGAGCGAGCAAGCGATAGAGCATGAACCCAGCTATTTTATTTACTCGATTGTCCAGGGAACATGAAGCCTTGGCAATGTTAGCTCTTCATTGTTATAAATGCTGTATCCCTTCAGTTTGTCAAACCTTGTATTCTTCTCTTCTGTATAAAATTTCACTACAAACCTTTTGCTCATGGTTGGCTAGATTCATTCCCAGATACCTTAGAGATTTAATTGCTCTGATGAACGTAATTTTTCCCCTCGGTTATTCTTTCTTTTCCTATTGCTGATCCAGAGGAACATGTTACATGAACGGGCAGAAGAGGACTGAATTAGGTGTTTGACAATAGCGCAGAAGTAATGAAAAAAGTTTTCAAGTACCTGTATATTTTAAGAGGCTCGCTTTAAGTGTGCTTTGATATAAGAATTATGTTAATGTTTGCTTCTTTCAAGAAAGAATTCATATAAAGAGAAATAAATAGCTCCTTTTGAGGGAGGGGTATCTTTGACACTAAGAAGCTGTAAGCCTAATTAGGAGCAAAGTATCTAAGAAAATACCCTATGATGCCTGCTTTATAAACCCAAGTCTATAAAAGTTTGATAGCAGAAGCTACTGGCTTGTTATGTTTGGGACACTGACTGGGAAGCATGTGTTATGTATTAATGTGTGGGAAGGGCTGAGGGGTCTGATGACAGATGGAAGTGGAGGGCTGGAGGGGACAGGAGATGGATGGGCACAGGCAGGCTGTGTGCGCTTGTGCCTGCGTGCGTGTGTGTGTGTGTGTGTGTGTGTGCTTGTGCGTGCGTGTGTGTGTGTGTGTGTGCGCGCGATTGTGCGTGTGTGTGTGTGTGTGCGCGCGCTTGTGCTTGTGTGTGTGTGTGTGCGCGCTTGTGCGTGCGTGCGTGTGTGTGTGTGCGCGCGCGCTTGTGCGTGTGTGTGTGTGTGCGCGCGCGCTTGTGCGTGTGTGTGTGTGTGCGCGCTTGTGCGTGTGTGTGTGTGTGTGCGCGCTTGTGCGTGTGTGTGTGTGTGTGCGCGCTTGTGCGTGTGTGTGTGTGTGTGCGCGCGCTTGTGCTTGTGTGTGTGTGTGTGCGTGTGTGTGTGTGTGTGCGCGCTTGTGCGTGTGTGTGTGTGTGCGTGTGTGTGTGTGTGTGTGTGCGCGCTTGCGCTTGTGTGTGTGTGTGCGCGCGCTTGTGCGTGTGTGTGTGTGTGTGCGCGCTTGTGCGTGCGTGTGTGTGTGTGTGTGCGCGCTTGTGCGTGTGTGTGTGTGTGCGCGCTTGTGCGTGTGTGTGTGTGTGTGTGCGCGCTTGTGCGTGTGTGTGTGTGTGTGCGCGCTTGTGCGTGCGTGTGTGTGTGTGCGCTTGTGCGTGTGTGTGTGTGTGTGCGCGCTTGTGCGTGTGTGTGTGTGTGTGTGTGTGCGCGCGCTTGTGCTTGTGTGTGTGTGTGTGTGCGTGCGTGTGTGTGTGTGTGTGCGCGCTTGCGCTTGTGTGTGTGTGTGTGTGCGTGCGTGTGTGTGTGTGTGCGTGTGTGTGTGTGTGCGCGCTTGTGCGTGTGTGTGTGTGTGCGTGTGTGTGTGTGTGCGCTTGCGCTTGTGTGTGTGTGCGCTTGTGCGTGTGTGTGTGTGTGCGCGCTTGTGCGTGCGTGTGTGTGTGTGCGCGCGCTTGTGCGTGTGTGTGTGTGTGCGTGCGTGTGTGTGTGTGTGCGCTTGTGCGTGTGTGTGTGTGTGCGTGCGTGTGTGTGTGTGTGCGCGCTTGTGCTTGTGTGTGTGTGTGTGTGTGCGCGCGCTTGTGCGTGTGTGTGTGTGTGTGTGCGTGCGTGTGTGTGTGTGTGTGTGCGCGCTTGCGCTTGTGTGTGTGTGTGCGCTTGTGCGTGCGTGTGTGTGTGTGTGTGCGCGCGCTTGTGCTTGTGTGTGTGTGTGTGTGCGCGCTTGTGCGTGTGTGTGTGTGTGTGCGCGCGCGCTTGTGCTTGTGTGTGTGTGTGTGTGCGCGCTTGTGCTTGTGTGTGTGTGTGTGTGTGCGCGCGCGCTTGTGCTTGTGTGTGTGTGTGTGTGCGCGCGCTTGTGCGTGTGTGTGTGTGTGTGTGTGCGCGCTTGTGCGTGTGTGTGTGTGTGCGCGTGCGTGTGTCTGAATCACAAAACAGCATAGCTAGAAGTATGTGTAGTAGAAATAATAACTAGGCAATGAAGGGTTTCAAAAACATTCATTATAAAATTAAATTTCTTTTTGATGTAATATCCCATAGAGATTCTTCGACGGGTTGCTCATAAATCAAATCTTGAAGGGCTCCAGTGTAACAATAAGAAGGAAAATAGCCCTGTTAAAATTACTGTTAAAGGACTTAGGCATAAGGTTGTTTTCATTTTGGTTATTTCATTATTACATAAACAGGGAACAGAATTGTCTTTGTTCCTAGGATGAATGGGTAACAGGCGTTTGCATGCTTTGTACTGTGAATGCACGCATGTACTGTAATTGTAGCAGATAAGGCCCTTTAACAGCTTATGGAAAGAATTAGTTCCTTCTCTATCAAAAGCTAGCCTACGGAATCTGACAAAGGTCATTATATTGTAATGATTTTTTGGCCTGAGAAAATAATGATATCTTGGAATAAGCAAAGCAATGTGACAGCAGAAGAAAGATACCCCCAACACAATAGACAAATTATTTAAACAAAAGATGTAGTGTTCTTTAATTGGATTCCTATGGCATACTGGTTGAAAATGTCCTGACCAAACACTGTATCTCTGAGAAAGGAATTTTGGGTTTCTGGGTCATGCATTTTATGGTATGGATTCCATTTGATTCGGAAAACTTCTATCGGCCATCTTAGTCTTAGCTCTTCTGTTCTACCGTATAATGTATATTGAGTGTTTAGGACATTGTTTGCCAGTTTGGCTTAGAAAATCCCCTGGGTTAGAACTGGGGGTGAAAGCTACTCATGATCCCAATGGAGCAAACAGTAACTTTATCATTTTCTGATGATGCCAGGAAAATATTTATTCTGAGAAGAATGGGGAAAGAGAAAGCTTGAACAAACAGCCACCCTAGTTTTCTGGAGTAAACCCCCTCTTTTGTAGGGACATTAAAAAGAATTCTTTCCAAGTTCAGGAAGCAGGAAGTGAGCAAAGCCATGGGCGGGACACATTCCCTGGGGGCTCACAGAGCTTCCTTTATCCTGGTCCTGACCTTGCACGAGTCCAGAACCTGTTAGACTGTCACTTGGGGAACTGTGGGCTGGTAGGCAGTGTAAAGTATCTGTGTGCAAATGTGTGCAAATACGGCTTTGTCAGTGTGGTGGGTCTATAGAAAGAAGTGGTCTACCCAGTCTGCAGCCCACTGGGCCTGTGTGGCTTTGCACGTCAGCCCATCTGGGCCTCGGCTCCCCTCTTTGTGTCCTTCCATGTTGCTCTGCCGATAGCTGGGGTCTCCGGGTGAGATGAAACCATAACAGGGCCTTGTGTTACAATGGCCCAGTGCTGTCCATGCAGCAGCTTCCCCCTCTCATCACCGCAGCAGCAGCAAAAGCCTCACAGGCCTCCCTTGAAGTGGGGATTGGGGTGGAAGCTGTTTTTGGATCTCACTGATGTCCATGGAGCGAGACAAGGAAGAGTTCTTTAGTCATGTAGCCCTGGTATTCCACTCCTCAACTGCTCTTGTATTCTGTCTGCTCAGACAGGCTCCCAGTCATTTCAGAAGTTGGGTACAAGCCTCCAACATTTGTAGAGAACCTCTCATTGTGTTACCACCTTACCTCTGTCCACCCCGTCCTCTGCTGGGATACACGTGTGTATACCTCAGAGGCCACAGGCTCAGCAAGTTTAACCATTCGATTCTTAGACTTTTCTAGCAGCCAGCCCAACTTATCTCTCGGAGCCAGGGAAATGACTCTTGACTATTATGTTCTTCTCCTACTTTATGATAAGTGGCCGTTTAAACACTCAACTCTGTGTGTTCTGAGCCACCAGCCTTTGGGCTATTGAAGCAAAGCCATTTCTCTCTATTTTTGCGATAAATTATTGGGTTCAAGACCGTTGTTCCTGCTGATCCCATGCTTTAAGTCTTATTTGAAAAGTGAGAACTGAACAAGGGCAGCGAGCTTAGCAGTCTCTGCCGCCTTCTGAAGTTGCCTGGACTTTGGTGGATAATGATTAGGCTAGCAAGAAAGAAAAGTCAACACATAAATAATAGTTTACAAGCTGGAGCTTGTTTGGTCCTGTATCCTGCACTTGTTCCACCCCTGAATACTGTGGTGATGAGTCAATCTGATTTCTGCCCTTATTTATGAATAGAATTAGCAGTTTTTCAAAGATATATTACAGGTAAGCAAATGATGGATTCAATGACTAAACTCTTTTAAGTTCTGCTTCTTCTGAGTCACCTGAATGTCTTTAAATTGATTTAAATTCTGCACTCTTATCTTTAAGACAGGCCTAGGAACCCATGATACAGTGTCTTGTCTGTACTTTTGGAAATTCAACAGCACAGTGTCACAGTGTCATCAGCCAGCCACATTCTGTTATCAGAGACTCATGGTGACATGAAATGGCTCTTGTACTGGCCCACATTCAGTCCTGAAGTAGCATCTTTTTGGGTCATCACCACATGCCGAGCTGGGTGATGGCTGTATTGGTGGGAGCGTTGTTGGGTGAGGAGAAGAGAAACACTTTTTCTCAGGGCCTTTCCAAGCTCTCTGCTATTTAATATTTGGGGGGATTAGCTGGCACTCAATTGCTATGAAAACCCTCCTATCTCTTCTGAGTGAGTGCAGCGGGTGTCATTCCTCAGATGTGAGAAGACCTGCTTCCTAGAGGTGAATGATGCCTGCACACACTGTGACCTTCATTGCACACTTTAGTTCATAGTTGTGAGCAGTCTGTACAGACTCTCTAGAGTTTCTTCTCACTAGCTCTCTGTGTTTTCTATCCCATACTTTATGATACCCTTGTCCATAAAGCCAGATTTCTCTTTTCTGATGAAAATCTCTCCTCAGCGTCAGCGTCCCAGCTGTCCAGTGCCATGTGCTATCTGAGTGCTGTGTCCACTCTCGAGTCCATGGCGTGGGTTGCATTGGCTCTTTTTGAAGGCTCTGTGCTTTAAGTGGGAGGTACATTTCCATATGTGCTATTGTTTTAATTTTTTGAAATTTAGTTTCCCTAGGTTTAATGACTTTTATTTCCTTTAGTCCTTTCGGGGCTTAGAATTTGTTCTTCTTTATAAATTGGCCTGAAAAAAATTAATTTTCTCAATATTGAATGTTTCACTCGAGCGTCAACCATAAGCAAAATGTGTCATTGCTGGATCTGTCCGGACTGAGTAGAGATGCCCAGGTTGAGCACAGCGAGGACTTCTCTGTTGAGTCATCTCTGACTTGTCCGAGCTGTCCTGTAAAAGGCTGTCCTGTTTGCATGCAGGAGTTAATGTTTAAAAGTGCTCTGATGGCTTTGAGGCATTCGTGTGTTTAATATATCCGTGAGCTGTGTAGAAATTATACTTTTTAAAATTAATGAGGACCATGGCGCTCTCTGCACGTTAGCCAGGCAGTGCTTTTCTATGGGGGGGGGGGTGCCCTGTGCATTGAGGGATGTTTAGGTAAACCCCGTTTCTGTTCTCTGAGGCCGTTGCCACTCCAGTGTGTGACCTTCCCTTTGCAGTTGCCTCACTCTCCTCCCCCAAGTGGCGGCCATTCCAAAGGTCTCAAAACATTTCCAAGTGTCCTGTGGGCTTACCACATGCACCACTGGAACGTGTTCTACTCTATTAGCAGTTTTGTTGCAGAAACATGCAGTTATGTCTGTGATTAGCCCAGTGTGCATTTAGGGAGCAGCTTGGTCATCCTGGAGGATGAGTTGAGAAAGTTGGGAATGCTTCATTTCGGTTACCCACTGTGGCACAATAGCCCTGATAAATGGCAGTGAGCGCTTCTTGCTTTTCTATATATCTATCTCGGGTATGAATAGAATGAGGAGAGGGGGAGGTGGTGTTCCAAATAGTGAAATAGCATGTGGTCAGGACTCAGCCAGTTCAAAGGAATTGCTGTCAGTTCTTTACATGTCAAATCTACTACGGGAGCCCATCCAGAAGTTACCTGATAGGACTCTTGGGGTATATGTAGGAGGGCGTGTTTCAAGTGACATTCACATGAACCCTGAAGTAGGAGTGGGGAGGCCCAAAGTTTGAACCCTAAGAGCTAGTGCTGTATATTTTTAAACCCACCTTCTTGGTTACGGTTCATGGAGAAACGGAATATAAGAAGGTAGCCTAACTAGCCCCCTGCTGTGAAAGCTAAATTAGCTTAGTGCTCTAACCTCCTTAAGCTCTCACGGATTATTTATAAGTTGTGGTACCCAGTGTGCTCATTGTTCTGAAGTGCTACTGACATTACTTTGTCAGTGGCTCAGTCCTGTCAGTTCTGATCCATGACCCACACCTGAGGTACTCCATGGTGCCAAGTGGGCCCTCAGGGGGAGTCCAGACCTCATTTCAGCCTGACTATAGCTCCTTCTGTTGTTGTCTTTCTCCTCACCCTTCCTCTGCCTGTATTCTCAACACTGCCTTCAAGAACCCAAGCCAGGGGCTGAGGCGGTGGTTTGCACCCCTTCTCGTGGATGGATCTTTAAATCCAGCAGTTATCCCCAAAGCTCATAAAGCAGCGATGCCGACATTTTATATGCCCAATAACACTGTGGCTGCAGTCGCAGCTCCAGTTTCAGTCTGAGTCACATGGGGGAAAGAATGAGGCAAATTTGAGCCTTTGCTGTGTGTATTCAGTTGCCACAGAGATGGCCGTGCTCATGTGCTCAAATCTGGATCGTGGCGCCCTTGATTGTTAGACATGGCATGGGGAAAGGAGAAAGGAAAGAACAATGGAGTTTTTTTATTTTTATTTTTTTTTTAAATCCTAAAGACAGGAAGGATCTGGACTGCAGACTGGGGGAGATGGAAGCCTCTGTGAATTTTCACTGTGGTGCTTTGATCGGAATGACTATGGTCCCACTGGAACCGGAATCCCCATTTTCTTCACTTAATGCAGAACTAAGTTTGGGTTCCTGTAGACTTAGACAGCACAGAGGCAATGGACTGAGCATGGCGTGCCTCATGTGAATTAGTCCCACAAGGGTCTGTGTGGGGCGGGAGCTTGAGCATGTCCAGCTGGACCTACTGACTCTATGACTGTTCTGTGGTGGTTCCTTACTCTCTCTAGTCCCCATGCCTGGCTGTAAAGCCCACTCAGTAAGAAAGACTATTTAATACTATAACCACGGAAAGCCGTTCTTAACAGTTTAAATGCCGAGTCTGTATTACTGTTTTCTTATTTGCTCTAGAATTATGTAAGACTTATTCTTCTGGCTGTTCTGGGTGGGTGTGTGTGTATGTAATTTAGGATTCCTTTCTTGTTTTCATTGCTAAATAGTGTCCTTACTTAAATCAATTAACTTTGTAGACTCTGGAATTTGTGTATTAAAAACTTTTGAACTGGAAGATCTTTTATATTAGTTATTTTAAAATCTCTGTGATGAAGTATCTGTCATTACTGACGTGGGGAGGGGGCTTTTCGTTGGCTCACACTTTCAGAGGGCTCAGCATTCCTAGCATCAGGAATGTGAGCAGAGGCCTCTCTGTTCATCACAGAACAGAAAGCAGAATAGCTGGAACCAGGGATCTGTGTGTAAGCTTCAAAGCCCTGCTTGGCAGTGACACTTACAACTGCCAGCTAGGCCCCACCTCTAAAAGTTCCTACAGCCTTTCAAAACAGTGCCACCGGCTGAGAAAGAAGTCTTCAAAACATAGCCTCTGGGGATATTTCGGATTTCAGCCATAACATCTTCTATTTTCAAAGCTATAGGCATTGCGTTTCATTTTCCTACTTGGAAACTTTGTGTCTTTTTGTGAAAAATGAGTACTTGAAGAGAAGCTTGAATCCTGGCTCGCTTGCTGAACGGTGGTGGGAACACAAACCTTTTCCCAAGTCTTACGGTCTTTCTCATGAGCACTTGTACATGGAAGGACTAAGTTAATTGAGGACTTCCAATTCAGTTCTGTCTTAGAGACTCCTGACTGAGTTTAGAAGAGAGTATAAGCTAAAGTAAGGTTATGTACAGGGGTGTGTGAGAAAGTTAAAACCCTGTTAAGATATGATTTTTAACCAGTGTACTCTTTTTGCCAAATAATCTTTTCTCAAAAGGAGTATGAATGCCATGTTCTTTCTGTGCTTAGATTTTCCTTCTCTTGCCATATACGTTCATTGTGTCAAGCAAGAGTATTATACACAATTAAGAGAGAACAACGTTTCCTCCAGGCCAGGAGTTTCAGTTCTCATTATATTCTCTGATCTCATGAGGAACTGGCCTTATCCTTTGAAAGATCGCCCCATTCTTGCTTGTATTTCTGTTTGTGTACGAGTAAAACAATTACTGTATGTGTGTGTGTGTGTGTGTGTGTGTGTGTGTGTGTGTGTGTGTGTATACAGGGTGGTGCATGCTGTAGCAAACATGTGTAGGTCAGAGGAGGAACTGCAGGAGTTTATTCTCCCTTCCCCCATATGGGCCCTGAGGATTGAACTCAGGTCATCAGGCTTGGTGGCAAGTGCTTTTGCCTTTAAAGCCATCTTTGTGGCTGTATGTATAAGAGAATGTTTTCACTATACTTCATTCATTGTGTGTATGTGTGTGGGGATGGGGGGTGTCAGGGAGCACATTTAAAAAAAAGATTTATTTGAATATTTTTAATTGTGTATACCTGAGTGTGAGTAGAGTCCAGGTGCCTGCAGAGGCCAGGAGAGGTCATTGGATACCCTGATCCTGAAGTTTCAGGTTTGGGTTACTGACTTGAGTTCTGGGACCGGGACTTGTGTCCTCTGTAAGAGCGCACTGAGCGTCCCTCCAGCTTCGGCACACATTTAAAAGTCAGTTGTCACAGAGCATTATTAAACTTCAGTGTCACAAGCAAAACGTACTTTTAACAAGCTATTTACAACACTGTGGTTGAGTTAGTATCTTGTTAGAATACTGTCCTTGGAAAAGGCAGTGGGGATTTTATCTTTCAAATATTTAAAACCTAAAAGGAAACAGAATACAAATTAACATGGCATAAAAAATTCAGCTTTATGCTAATATTAAAGCAAGCATCATAGAGTGTTCACTGTAGGCACCAAGGTAGGAGCTGCGTGCCTTACCTCAGAGTTAAACACCCGTCAGAACTAGTAGGTGACGGCGCCCTCTATCCGTTGATAAAATACTGCAGCTTGGAAAAGTTAAGTTCACATGACTGCTCAATTGAGGACAGAAGTTAGGCTTGAACCCAGGCTGCCCAATTCCATGGTGAAGCTGCACTTTGAGTAACCAGAATTTCTGTATTATAGCCCTGGCATTTATTGCTTCTTGGAAATTTAAGCACAGTTACTGCTGAGGTCACTTAGATTATTTTTATGATTATTCATTTGATGATTAAGCCTGTACCATAACCTGAACAAGACTAAGGGAGGTTCTGAAAAGTATCTTAATTCTCCACTCTGTGGTGAGTCCCTCGTAATACTACATCATCATCGTCATTGTCGTCGTCATCATCATCATCATCATGATTGTAGTTGTTTTAAACACATTTTTTCTAAACTTAAGTTTTTAGATTAATTAGAAAGCTAGAAAAATGTAAGCTCATGTTTAAAAGCATCAGATGAACTAAAGAGAAAGCCGTGTTCTTGCATCAAAGGAGGACAATGGATGCAGTACTGAATGAAGGTGATTACTTATTTTTAACAAGAGTATGTAAGTATCTTTTTCGTTTGTTTCCTATTGAACTTACTTGGGTGTTTGTATGTGTGCATGGGTGTGTGCATGAGAGGAACACTGATGGGAGTCAGTTCTTTCCTTCCTCCCTGTGGGTGGGTCCCGGGGATCAAACTCAGGCAGGTTTGGTGGTGGGCACCTTTACCCTAGCATCTCTCTGGTCAATATTTTAAATAATGTGTATATAATGTATTAATGTAGAAACGGTATGAATTATTCACTAAGTGTAAAACTGGAGTAAGAAATAAATACTCTTTTAAAAATTTAATAAGACTTTTAAATGGTTATTTTCACGCTTAAACTACAGTCAGTTAGGCAGGCTGATGCGTGACATCCCTCATAGCCTATTACACTTGCTCCTTCCTTTCACCAGCATCATCATTGTCATGGCAACCATCACCCTCACCATCCTTTCCCTTAGGACATCTGCATGAGAAATCTAATTGTAAGCAGCAGAAGCGGCCAAGTTAAGCATAGAACCAGTCTCTTTGGGAGAATATTTGTGGGTTTTACTTGGAGAAGCGCATCGGAGGGCTTGTACGGGTTAGGTTTTTATATTCATTTCTGCCACTATTGTGTTTAACAGGCACTTACTTGGGGAGCAACTCTTCTAATGCCCTCAAACGTACTGTCAAACATGTTCCCACTGACTTTGTGCCTTACTTATTTGCTAATAGTGCATTGTACTGTCACAGTCTACAGTATGGGAAAGAAATAAGGGCAGTAATTTTCCGTGAAGACCATAGCATACTCATCGATAGGATTTTTCTAGCACACTCTTTTTTTTATTTTTTTTATTTTTTTTTTTATTATTAACTTGAGTATTTCTTATATACATTTCGAGTGTTATTCCCTTTCCCAGTTTCCGGGCAAACATCCCCCTCCCCCCTCCCCTTTCTTATCGGTGTTCCCCTCCCCACCCTCCCCCCATTGTCCCCCTCCACCCAACAGTCTAGTTCACTGGGGGTTCAGTCTTAGCAGGACCCAGGGCTTCCCCTTCCACTGGTGCTCTTACTAGGATATTCATTGCTACCTATGAGGTCAGGGTCCAGGGTCAGTCCATGTATAGTTTTTAGGTAGTGGCTTAGTCCCTGGAAGCTCTGGTTGCTTAGCATTGTTGTACATATGGGGTCTCGAGCCCCTTCAAGATCTTCCAGTTCTTTCTCTGATTCCTTCAACGGGGGTCCTATTCTCAGTTCAGTGGTTTGCTGTTGGCATTCGCCTCTGTATTTGCTGTATTCTGACTGTGTCTCTCAGGAGCGATCTACATCCGGCTCCTGTCGGTCTGCACTTCTTTGCTTCATCCATCTTGTCTAATTGGATGGCTGTATATGCATGGGCCACATGTGGGGCAGACTCTGAATGGGTGTTCCTTCAGTCTCTGTTTTAATCTTTGCCTCTCTCTTCCCTGCCAAGGGTATTCTTGTTCCCCTTTTAAAGAAGGAGTGAACCATTCACATTTTGATCATCTGTCTTGAGTTTCATTTGTTCTAGGCATTTAGGGTAATTCAAGCTTTTGGGCTAATAGCCACTTATCAGTGAGTGCATACCATGTATGTCTTTCTGTGTTTGGGTTAGCTCACTCAGGATGATATTTTCCAGATCCAGCCATTTGCCTACGAATTTCATAAAGTCGTTGTTTTTGATAGCTGAGTAATATTCCATTGTGTAGATGTACCACATTTTCTGTATCCATTCCTCTGTTGAAGGGCATCTGGGTTCTTTCCAGCTTCTGGCTATTATAAATAAGGCTGCAATGAACATAGTGGAGCACGTGTCTTTTTTATATGTTGGGGCATCTTTTGGGTATATGCCCAAGAGAGGTATAGCTGGATCCTCGGGCAGTTCAATGTCCAATTTTCTGAGGAACCTCCAGACTGATTTCCAGAATGGTTGTACCAGTCTGCAATCCCACCAACAATGGAGGAGTGTTCCTCTTTCTCCGCATCCTCGCCAGCATTTGCTGTCACCTGAATTTTTGATCTTAGCCATTCTCACTGCTGTGAGGTGAAATCTCAGGGTTGTTTTGATTTGCATTTCCCTTATGACTAAAGATGTTGAACATTTCTTTAGGTGTTTCTCAGCCATTCGGCATTCCTCAGCTGTGAATTCTTTGTTTAGCTCTGAGCCCCATTTTTTAATAGGGTTATTTGTTTCCCTGTGGTCTAACTTCTTGAGTTCTTTGTATATTTTGGATATAAGGCCTCTATCTGTTGTAGGATTGGTAAAGATCTTTTCCCAATCTGTTGGTTGCCGTTTTGTCCTAACCACAGTGTCCTTTGCCTTACAGAAGCTTTGCAGTTTTATGAGATCCCATTTGTCAATTCTTGATCTTAGAGCGTAAGCCATTGGTGTTTTGTTCAGGAAATTTTTTCCAGTGCCCATGTGTTCCAGATGCTTCCCTAGTTTTTCTTCTATTAGTTTGAGTGTGTCTGCTTTGATGTGGAGGTCCTTGATCCACTTGGACTTAAGCTTTGTACAGGGTGATAAGCATGGATCGATCTGCATTCTTCTACATGTTGCCCTCCAGTTGAACCAGCACCATTTGCTGAAAATGCTATCTTCTTTCCATTGGATGGTTTTGGCTCCTTTGTCAAAAATCAAGTGACCATTATGTGTGTGGGTTCATTTCTGGGTCTTCAATTCTATTCCATTGGTCTATCTGTCTGTCTCTGTACCGATACCATGCAGTTTTTATCACTATTGCTCTGTAATACTGCTTGAGTTCAGGGATAGTGATTCCCCCTGAAGTCCTTTCATTGTTGAGGATAGCTTTAGCTATCCTGGGTTTTTTGTTATTCCAGATGAATTTGCAAATTGATCTGTCTAACTCTTTGAAGAATTGGATTGGTATTTTGATGGGGATTGCATTGAATCTGTAGATTGCTTTTGGTAAAATGGCCATTTTTACTATATTAATCCTGCCAATCCATGAGCATGGGAGATCTTTCCATCTTCTGAGGTCTTCTTCAATTTCCTTCTTCAGTGTCTTGAAGTTCTTATTGTACAGATCTTTTACTTGCTTGGTTAAAGTCACACCGAGGTACTTTATATTATTTGGGTCTATTATGAAGGGTGTCGTTTCCCTAATTTCTTTCTCGGCTTGTTTCTCTTTTGTATAGAGGAAGGCAACTGATTTATTTGAGTTAATTTTATACCCAGCCACTTTGCTGAAGTTGTTTATCAGCTTTAGTAGTTCTCTGGTGGAACTTTTGGGATCACTTAAATATACTATCATATCATCTGCAAATAGTGATATTTTGACCTCTTCTTTTCCGATCTGTATCCCCTTGACATCCTTTTGTTGTCTGATTGCTCTGGCTAGAACTTCAAGAACTATATTGAATAAGTAGGGAGAGAGTGGGCAGCCTTGTCTAGTCCCTGATTTTAGTGGGATTGCTTCAAGTTTCTCTCCATTTAGTTTAATGTTAGCAACTGGTTTGCTGTATATGGCTTTTACTATGTTTAGGTATGAGCCTTGAATTCCTATTCTTTCCAGGACTTTTATCATGAAGGGGTGTTGAATTTTGTCAAATGCTTTCTCAGCATCTAATGAAATGATCATGTGGTTTTGTTCTTTCAGTTTGTTTATATAATGGATCACGTTGATGGTTTTCCGTATATTAAACCATCCCTGCATTCTAGCACACTCTTAAAGGTAGGCTTAGTGACTCTTCCATGGAAGTTGTTTCGTTTGTTTCCATTGGTACTGTCTTTCCTGTTTTTCAGTTTTTCTGTTAAAAACAAACCAAACAACAAAACTATTTTGGGATTAAGTCCTCAAGTATTCTTATTTCTAAAAATATAAAGGATGAAATTTGAGTCACCACTGACCCATTAGCACCAGCAGTCCCAATATCATAATGTCATTGCACAGCATGGGGCCCTCTGAAAACACAAGCAGTGTACATGCTAAAGGATCACATAAACAGAAGTTTTGTATGTGTCTCATGCGGGGCTTCAGGAGCACAATGTGGTCCAGTTCCCAAGTTGGATGTGGTGTGTGGTCTCCGGTGGATTAGATCTTTGTTCAGCTCCTGAAGAAACACTGTGACTGGCGTGCTGTTTAATGCTTGGTCACCACAGACCACGCGCATGCCCAGTCCTGCAGTTGCTCATCGACAGCTGAAAGGACAGTGAGTCGGGGCGAGGCTTTGAGGATGGCTGTCTGGTGGCATGAGGTGCATAAGCAAGAGGCATTCCCTCCGTGTTCCCTGCCGTTGTTATTTCAGATTTCAGCATTAAGCCTGTGAGTTCACTCTTGAACTTGTCTTCTAGAAATTATTTGTCTCCCTGTAGATTGTGACGGGCAGCAAATAAGTTTAAGCCAATAAAATTCAACGTTAATAAAAGTGTCTCTCACTATTGAATTTCTTCTTTAAATCTGTCTGTCAGTCTGTCTCTCTGTCTCTATCTCTCTCTCTTTTACACACACACACACACACACACACACACACACACAACACACACACACACACACACACACACACACACACAATTGCAAATGTGCTGATTGGAATCCGAAGAGGAGTCACACTTCGGAAAGAGTACTCTCAGGGCAACGACTCTTCCTGGGCTCAGCTGAATAGTTTCTGTCCCCCTGCTGATGAAACTATGTTTCTTCACTGTGGGCTTCAGTCCTACTTTCTAAACAAGCTACTGTATCTGGCTTCTGCATAGATCTTCAGAAAGGATATAGTTGTTAATAATATTTACTCGTAATAAAGGTAGGTGTCTGAGTACAGTTTTAAAAATAGCAAAAGTTTAAAACAGAGGCTTCTGATTAAATAATTGTTGGTAACAGGAATGGATGTTTTCAGATTTGTGGACACAGTGGTGGATGGTTTTGCTCTAGAGCGGTGGCTCCCGACCCTCCGGATGCTGTGATCCCTGAATACAGTTTCTCACGTTGTAGTGATCCCCAACCATAAAATTATTTCATTGCTATTTCATAGCTGTAATCTTGCTACTGTTATGAATCATAATGTAAACATCTGTGTTTTCCAATGGTCTCAGGCTACCCCTGGGAAATAGTCATTCATCTCCGAAAGGGGTTGTGACACACAGGTCTCTAGTTTCCTGATGTGACTTTTTAGTTTCCGTAACTACTTACAAATGTGAATACACAGAGTTTTGGGAATACCTTCTTCCAGCTGGAGTTATAATTTCTTTAGAATTAAGTCTGGGAGACAGTTTTTATAAAGGAAAATTAGCTGGTGTTTACCCTTTTGACTATGAGTTGAGTGTCTGCTGTTTTCGGAGAGCCTGGGAACAGCTGTTCTTCTAGGCTAATGCTAAAATGGTTCATTGCTCTGTGTTAAAAAATCTTAGTTTTCTTTTGTCTTACATTCCCTTCCCACACTCTGCAAAACTATGTAAAAACGTCTACTCTCATAAATATATGTGTATATATACACATACTATCTATGTATTGTGTCAAGTGTCTTGTGTAGGGTAAAACATACAAACACAGATACATGCATTCACTTTTGCACTGTATCTTATAAGCCAATTAATTAATTCACCCTGCATAGGAATGTCACATACTTTAGAATTGCAACACTGCCACACACACTCTATTATTCCAAGCTGTTCATTTAAACCTTTGGCTGTGCATGCCTGTCTTACATATTAACTTTTTAATAAAATCTGTACTGAGCCCCATTCCACATATTAACTTGTTCCCTCCCCTCGTGGGCGCCCTCCTCTCTCATGTGTGAAACAGAACATAATGAGTAACTGCTTACAACTGAGAGTGCGGAAGTGTCAAAGAATAGTGCTTTGCCTCCTCTTTTCCCCTGGCGGCCTCTGGTAGGTGGATATCTAGGAATAGGAGGTCAGGAATCTGAGCCGACGCTTCAGGTGCTGAGGAATTTGAGTTTTTATTGTTTGCTCAGGGTTATGCACTGTGAAGGCTATCAAAAATTAGACTTTGATTTCAAGTAGAGTTCGTTGATGTTTCCTTTTTGTGAAAATGCATGGGGATGGGGTGGAGTAAAAACCTTACTTTTTTCTTAAAAAAGTCAGCTTGTAGACATCTCTTCATCATCTCCTGCGTGTAGTTCTGTTGAGTAAAGTAGCAAAGGATGGATCTGGAGTCTCCGGGCTAGAGCTAAGGCCTGGGGCTCAGCGGCAGGATTGTTAGGTGGTGTTGAGCCTTAGCAGAGCCAGGGCAGCAGGGGCATTCCTGGTTTGGTGGCTGTTTCTTACGCAGTGATAGTCTCTTGGTGAGGAGAGCAGACAGGCTACTGTGGATACATTTACTTGTGAGGGGTTGTTTGACGAGAGTTCGTACAAAGAGAGTTCAGCAGCACTCATACATTCTTGTCCCTGATGCCCATGGACATACAGATCAGTTTTTACCTGTATCTTCTTAATGTTTTATGTTCTAACTCTTCCCCAAAGACCTTACTTATTCTTCCTCCAGTGGTCATGACTCTTAGCTTGTGTACATGTATTCTCTCAATTCAACACCATTGTCACAAGAGGTCCCGAGGCAGGGGAGTGTCATGGTGTCAGGGTGACTAGGAATAGAGAATGCCAGGTACCAGCAAGACCTTCACCTGTCCATGCTCTTGGCAGCCTTTCCATTTTAACCCCTGAGCATAGCAAATGCATGTACTCCATGTACTGGATGGAAACCTGCTCAGAGGAAACTGTTACATAGTACCAGTGAAAATGCATCTCATCTACTTATAATTATATCGTTTCTCCCCTCCCTTCCCTCCAAACCTCCCCATGTACCCACTCCCACTTGCTTTCTTTCAAATTGTGGCCTTTTTATTGTTGCATATAGGTGTGCACATGTGTGTGTGTGCATGTTTGTGTGTGTGTGTGTGTGTGTGCATGCGTGCACGCGTGTGGAGCGTGTTTGTATTTCAGCTCATGTGATATAACTTGTGTGCATATGTTTCCAGGACCAATCATTTAGAATTGGGTAACAAACTGCTTTTTTTTTCCTGGGGAAGACTTCTCTCCGTCAGTTACCATCAGTTCTTTTCCTAGGGTTAAGACCTCATGAGCTTTCTTCTTTCCATGTTATTTCCATGTTAACACGTCTATGGTTGCATCCTGGTTTAAATCATCTTTAGGCAACCATGCTGGCAAAGCTTCAGGGTGTAGCTTCTGACGCAGACAACGTAGTCTCATAGAAACCTCCCCTGGCTCTTAGAATCTTACAGCCTATGTCCCTCTTCTTCAGTGTTCCCTGGGCTTCCAGTGCAGGAGTTTGGTTGTAGATGTATGGGTTGGGACTGGGATCCACATGTCAGCATTTTGATTGGTTGGTTGTGGGTTTTTGTAATGGTTTCCATCTGTTGCAAAGAGAGATTTTCTTGATGAGAGCCACACTCATCTGTGGCTATAAGGACAAATATTTAGAGTGTAGTTAGGGATTGTGTTGATTAATAAAGGGGCTATTGTAGGTGCTCCTCCAAGAGCCACGGTTTCACTAGCCCTGGGTCGTTGGCTAGGTGTCCAGTAATGGGCCTGGTTTCCCCCTTTCTTCTCGCTTCTTATGGAATCTGAGAAGAAGGATGGTCAGTTTTTTTTGAACGTTTCTACCAGTCCATGCCCATAAAGACATTATGATTAGAGAATTAGAAATCAGTCAGGAAAATATTGACATTGCAGGAAGTAATATTTCTTGAAAAAACTTATAATTTGATTAAAAATATGAATCATCTTTATAACTATCATCCCCTCTTGCTAATATACTAAATCATCCTGATAACTATTATAGTGTGGGGCTAGTATCCCAGTGACATTGAGTTTTGAGGCTGTAATTCTTGTCCTCGAGATGTTCACCCCTCTGTGTTTTTAACTTTACTTACCAGGCAGCGGACATGTGTTCTGTGGGTACTTGTTACTCCCTCTGATGAAGGGATTCTTTTCCCGAGTCCACTTGTCATATTAACAGTTTATTCCTATGATCTTGGTTTTAATGAAAATATGAAGGTTTGAAGTTTAACTTCTATTCCGGCTTCCTTATATACATGCTCAGTCTGTAATTTTTCTGAAACATTCTTGAAGTTTTCCTATAACACCGTTTGCATCCAAGAAAGACCCAAAAGATTTTTAACCTTGACCATGGATTCTGAAGTACACACGATTTCGTTTCATAATGTACTAAAAATCCATTTGTTCTAACAGAGTTGGACCGAGTTTTAGGAAATGAAACCCTTTATCCATGGTGATACAGAAGTGTAGCTGTGTTTATACTTTTGATCATTCCGTGGAACAGGATTACCTTGGTAGGCAACCAGCTGGCGGCAGGGAGAATTGTACCCTTGATACACGCTTCGAACAACCACGTAAAACATAACTGGCTGACGCCTTGGTTTGGGTTCGGGTCGCTTTCTTAGTTTTCGTGTTATACTGGGAGTAGGGTGGATGGCGTCAGTCTCTACCAGTTATCACTCTCGACGACGGCCAGATGTAGTATTTCTCTCTTGTCAACACTTGAGAACAGGTTGCCAAATGTTGTTTCAAGAAGAGAAAAGTACAGGTTTCCTCCCCCCATGCCCATTATTTTAGAAAAGGAATAAAGTGTCAAAATTTAAAGTTCTTCGATGAATTTCTAAACTTAATTTTAACAGCAGTATTCTTTCTTTCTCTTTTATCTACTATTTCTTGAAACAGTTTTTTTTTTTTTTTTTTTTTTTTTTGGAGGGAATGTTTTCCCCCAGAAACTTGTGGCAGTTGAAGTTGTAATTCTTTGGGACTTGAGTTACTTTTCCCCAGGACTAGCCCATGGCTTGGGATGTTGTTTTTGATATGAACTAGTGACCCTTGGAATTTGTACAACATTGAAAGTTTATTGAGAAGTTACATGGATACTTAAAATGGTGTAGAAAGTGGTTTATACTACTGCTCCAGGCTTTCTTGATTGGCACCCAGTATCTAGTTGTTGGTGCGGTGAGGAACAGACCCGAGGCTCAGAGGGTTTGTTCTGTGCTGTGGGACCAGCTGACACTGTTTATTTGTTCTGACTGAGATCTTGAGTTGCTGACTTTTCAGTGTGACTCTCTGGAGGGGAGTGCTGTCGTGGATAGCCAATCTAGGGAAAGATGAATATTGGAGACAGTAGAGGAAAATTTTGTTTGTGTTTGTTTCAAAATGGTGAGAAACCAGAGTAGATGGTGGGTATTTAAAGATAGGGGCGTGGTAAGCAGTTGGGAGTTCCCTGTCACAAGGTCATCCTCTGAAGCAGTTTACTTACAGTCCCCAAAGAGACCAGTTTTCAAAAATCAGATGTGAGGTGATCTTTACAGCATATTCAGTGGGGGAAAAAAAAATCAATCCTGGTGATTAAAAAAGAGGCAAAGGAGTTGATTTAAACACACTCCCCTTACCCCCAAGGAAGGTATACAAATGTCCAGCAAGCCTATGCAAGATGCTCAACACCTCTAATTTTTAGGTAAATGAATTTTCTTTGCATTTTAAAAAAATTATTTATTAGATATATTTTTTTACTTACATTTCAAATGTTATTCCCCTTCCGGGTTTCCTGTTCATAGCCCCCCATCCTCTCCCCTCCCCCTCCCCCATACGGGTATTCCCGCATACAGCCCCCTTACTGCCCCCACCCTCATATTCCCCTGCCCTGGGGGTCCAACCTCGGCAAGACCAAGGGCTTCCCCTTCCACTGGTGCCCCAACAAGGCTATTCTCTGCTACATATGCAGTTGGAGCCCTGGGTCAGTCCATGTATAGCCTTCAGTAGTGGTTTAGTCCCTGGAAGCTCTGGTTGGTTGGCATTGTTGTTTTTATCAGGTTGCAAGCTCCTTCAACTCTTTCAATACTTCCTCTAATTCCCCCCAAGGGGGTTCTATTCTCAGTTCAGTAGTTTAGGCAAATGAAAATTAAACCTTAAGTAGTTATGAACTTACCATCACTTGGAGGATTGCAGTCAGAAACAGAGATGAACACAAGTATTGAATTTGGAACTCATGTCATTCTCAATGGCTATGTGATATGGTGCGACATAGTTTTAAATACAGGATTATGGTACAATCCATCTGTCCTACTTTTGCAGGGCAGGGCTAGGGGCAGGGGTGGGACAGGGGTGGGGGGCAGGGCAGGCAGGTCTCTTGAGTTCAAGGCCAGCCTGTTTTTAAATCTTACGCCAAGAATGGTGGGGACGTGATAGGAATGAAGGTTGGGGAGGACATGAGCAGTTGTTGCTTCAGTCTTTGAAGAGTTTTTCTGGCAGAAAGAAAGAAAACGTTCCTTGGATTTGCTTAATCTTCACATGATGCTTAAGCAAACAGGGCAGATACAACACAATAAAACTCTCTAAAGCCACAGTCAGTCCTTCCCAACACTTAGTTAAATCTAAAAATGTCCATGAGTCTAGTACTGTGCCTCTGCCTCATAGTGAGCTTTTGTCGACTGGGAAAACTTGAGTTTAGTGCCAGCCCTGTGTTTGTTTTCGGCTAACATTGTGCATTTCTAAAAAGGTGCACAACACAAGAAGTTTATTCTTGCTCTGGAATAGGGACAATAAGTGCGTTGTGGCTATGAGTCTATGAGGGTTAGGCCATAGGAGGTTTCTCTTCAGGATCCCCTTGCACTGTTTTTATAGCAGCAGGGGTCCTTCCTGAGAGATCAGATGTCAGAGTATTGGACTCTGTTCTTATATTTAAAGTCAACACAATACAATTTGCCAAACATCCACAAACTTAGCTGCAACTATGTGTTACACATTGAGGTTAGGGGCAGAATGTTGCAGTGAATTTCCAAGTGTTGAATGGGTTAATATTTGTTGGAGGAGATAGAATACAACTGTCACCCCCTTGATGAAAAGGATTATTTCTCTAAAAAGATAAATAAATGAAACCACTTAAACACATTTTCAAACTGCCATACTTTAATAATATGGATTCCAGAACAACAGAAAAATGAGTGTAATCAGCCCGGTTGGATACATAGTGCGTGCGCTGTGCCTTATATTCTGTGTTAGATACAAAGAGTAAGACAGCCTCAGACTTGTGTTTAAAGCATGGCGTCCAGAGTAGGACAGTTGCAGGGGGTCGAGAGGTAAATCCCTGTAAGACTGATGTAGCAAGAGTGCCACCTGGATGGCGTTCACCGAGGCTTGCACCGGTACCCTGGCTTTAGGTTTTATAAAAGGTCCTAGCATTGTCAGCTTCCTCTAACTCTGTGAGAATCTGGTTAAGACACTGAGAAAATAGTATCAGGGCATTTAAAGCTACAGGAAATCCAGCTTGTTGTGGGGACCAGGCAGGAGGGGTTGTAGAGATGGGTCTTTGAGGGGGCAGGATGTCTGGTAGTTTAGGGAAAGACAGAGGTAAATGGCTCATGTTCTCAAACTAGCCAGTAGCTCACTTGCTTTGGCCTTCGAGGGCAACGTAAAAGCAAGCTGCAGAGGTAACGGCTGGCTGGCACCAGCAGGCTTATCCAGCGTTGTGAAGTAGCTTTTAGAATCATGGACACTCGTAATTTTGTCAGGATTTCCACAATGATTTTCAAAATAATGGCGGAAAGTGTGAACCATGGAGAAGTGTCATAGCAGTGTGAGGAAGCTGGGGTACAGTGGCGGCCTCCCCTTCTGGATGTGTTTGGTTGTCTGTCCTTGCTTTCTGTTTGTTCTTTTACCTCCTTTCCCACATGGGTGACAAAGCCGCAGGGATTCGGTTTTTCTCGGTTTACACCACTTTCCTACAATATTAAATATTTGTAACCCTGCCAGCACTCTCTTTGCCAAAATGGACTTTTCAGAACTCTCTCTGGAGCTCTCGATGGCTCTTTTTAGTGTTGGTATTTCTCCAGTGGAACCCTGGCCAGTGGTCCAGTCATGTGCAGCAGGCACGCTGATAAATGCTGGTTTCCAGGCATCCAGTGGTACGTTTGTCAGCCTGTGACTAATTGTGCTTTTTGTTTTGTTTTTCTAGTTAGCATGAGAGATGCATTTGGCTACTACAGATAAAAATGTGTCAAAAGTACTTACCTAATTCATTGCCATTGATGTTTGAAGCTTGTTGATACCATGTCCTTGACCAATTCTAGACTGTAATTACCGAGTAGCATGTATTCCATAAGGGAAACGTGTTATGACTCTTGTCAGTCATTGTGATTACTGGTAAAGGCAGGCTTTGGCGTTTCATTTCCTATCTTTATCTTTATATTCTGATGGAAATTGCTAGATTGACTGTCTAGAAATTATATTCTTATTGTATCTTGCCAGCACTTGAATGTGTTGCTGCTCAACTTGGTGCTGGTAAGAGTAAATCATAGGGAGAAGTTTTTGCTATAGATTTTGAGTAAGAAATCACACACATGCACATGTGCACACGCGCACACGCCCCTAGCCTTACACTTACACACCATACTGAATGCTGGTGTTGTACTTTCAAGCGTATGCAAGCTTAATGGTCTGCCTGTCTGTATCATATTCTCCCGAATGACAGCTTAATGGTTTTCCTGGTTGGATTGTGTTAAAATCCTTAAAGGCTACATTCACTAAAACATATGTCTAGCATTTGGGCAGCCAACCTCTGCGTGACCATTTTTGCAGAGTGGCTTAGCTCTGCGGAGACTACAATCTTGTTGCTAAAGTGACATTAGCCTGCATGTATGAGACCTCACAGGGGACCCATATATAGGTATGAATTTTATGTTTTATTTTAACAGCTAAAAACTGCTTTAAATTAACAGATAAAAGCTATGCTAAAACTCCATTAATTTCAAGTTTTACTTCAGACCATAGCAGGATAGGCTGAGGTGTATTTTTAGGTTACCTTAATGTGGATTTTGTAACATGAGATGCGTTTGTGTAAATGTGCAAAGGTGGCACGTGCATTCCCTTTAAACATGTTTTCATGGTGTGGTCTGGCTTGCCTGGAGAATCCCATATTCAGAACATTGTTCTAGCCATCCTGGATAGATAGAAAGGTAATCCTTGTTAAAGATGCTTGGGCTGAGCACAGCTGTGGGGAGAAGTCACGGATCCCAAACCTGGGTTCCATTAAAACAGGGCATCTTGCTTGCCTGTGCTCTTCCACATCTCCTTTTGTTGCCTCTCCTGGGACAGGAGGCTGCTGGTGTCTCATAGAAGATCTCTAAATGGTAAATAGCTTTCGAGAGGCAGCCTTTGAGGTTTGACAGGCAGGGAAGAGACTCTTGTTTTGGGAATATGGAGAGAAATGGAGATGCTTTTCACAATCCTAATCTTTAATCATCTTAGCCCTTGCTGGTGCCCCATGTGCCACAGACCTTAATCCAGGGGCGGATTGTAGTGGTGAGAAGTTGAAGAAGCCAGAACTGGAAAATCCTGCCTATGTGGTCTTTCCTGGCTTAGCTATTATATTGAAAAGTTGCTTAATGACTTTAGGTTTTTCAAATAGAGAAGTACGTACGTACCTCAGATGGGAACTTGACAACTTAAAACTTTAAGCTTCCCTTTCCTTAGATGGAAAGTATTAGCATTTATATCTGTCATTTTGTTGCTTAAAAAGCTAAGGACAACCACCTTTAAAAAAACACCATACTAATTTTAAGAGAGTTCAAGAAAGCGCTTTGTAAAGAAATTTCCAGGCAGTTGTATGTTTTAAATTTTGCCTAGGTGTATGATCATTGAAAACTAAACTTGATTTTACTAGATAGTTAATTGAGCCACAAATGATAGGATTCTGTTTTATAAATTTGGAGTGATCTCAATATTAATAACATGAAAATAATAAAGTGGAATAGACAAAACGATTTTTAGGAGTCTTAGAAATTAAAAATGTGAATGTGAATAATGAAAGGCATGCGCCACACTGAGTTTCTGCTCTGCCTCATGAAATAGTGAACTGTCTTTAGACAATCACAGTATATGTTCATTCTTAGAATGGCTGAAAATAGCAGTGTTTCTCCTTTATTTTATGCATGTAAATGCTTTCCAGGGATCAGAGATACTTTTAAGCTTGAGAAATGAAACTTGAGCTCTTTCCAAATTAAATGAAATAGTGGGCACCAAATCCTTGGCTCAGAGCGGAGGCCATGGTGGTGTCTAAGACACTTGTGATTCTAAGAATCGCTTCTCTAAGCCTCTTCTTCCCCGGCTCTCTTTTTCTTGTATGAGTGTGGCGGCCATCTCCACACATCCAAAGTGAGGTTAGGTTGTGTTTCATCCCTTCTGCCCTCTAGATCTTAGGGTTTCAGAAGCTTCTGGAATTGTGTCTACAGCTCTGACAGCAACATGCTTAATCTGAAGATGACAACAGGTTTTCCTGTTAGGCACAGACAGAGAGACTGGACTTGACCCTCTTGTGCCAAGGGTTTATTTGTCTGGGATCTGTTGTCTTGAAGTCTCAGTGAGGAGCTTCCTATGGTTCTGTAGATGCAGATGTGAAAGAAGGTGGCAGGCGGAGGCTGGATCACAGTGGTTTTTATGTGACCTTTTGTATTTGTAGCCTGGGATAAAAAGATTCCTCTGTTTTTTGAGGGGAATCTTAAGATAGTATTAAAACCAGTTCTATTTCTTGAGGAGAGTATGCCCAAACTGTAGGTCAATTTAGCATCCCTTCATGGGCTTCTGCTTTGTTTTTGCTTGTTTAGATTCACCGACGTTAATTTCAGTAACCTTCATGATGCAAGAGAAAGTTTAAAATCCCTTCCATGTGCCTCCTTAACTACCGTTTCCCAGGAGAAGCCAGTTCTGACCATGTGGAAGGAGTGTTTCTGATAACATACATACTCAAAAGGGTCTTTATGGCTCATAACTTCTCACAGAGTGAGCTGCTGCTTGCTTTTAGAACTGACTACTTTGGACATCTTCCCACATTGCCTTTCTTCTCTGTGGCTCTGCAGTGTTCTCTGGTGTGGAGGTGCGTTTCTGTAGCCATTTCCTCCTGACGCACGCTCGGGTCTCGATTCTCTGTACTTGCACATCATGCTGCTTGAGCCGTCAGAGTTGGGATCTAGTCTTTCCCTAGAGTTTCCACTCTGTAGCTTGCTGGAAGCATGACTCTTTGCCCCAAATGCTTGCTGGATTTCCATTCTAAACCTTGTCATTTGATCTTGAGAAAGCCCAGATCTGGATTATAAAGGACTAATACGTCGTTTGCAGTTTTAGGATAAGAGCAGCTGTTGAGAGCATTTCTACCTGTTACCCATGAACCGACACCATCTAGCTTGGGTGGGTGTTAGCTGCTTCGTTGGTAATCTCATATGGCCAGGCTCTGCCTTACGGAGCTTTCAGAGATCCGACCGGCAAAAAAAAAAAAAAAAAAAAAAAAAAAAAGGATTGTTCGAGCTGCTTAAGCAAGGCAGAAAAATCAATTACAGTATATTTTGAAAACATATATGTGCTTTTTTTTCTTGATTATAGAATGTTTGTATTCCATCATTTCCAGCCTAGCACATTGAAGTTTAATTATGATTTAAAAAAAAGGGGCAAGTTACTTCAGCCATAGAAAAACAAATGCCAGTTCCTCAGGTTGTCAGAGCGGTAGGGGTCCTTATGGTGTTCCTGTCCTCCTGTGATCTCCAGTCACTACTTAGTAACTACAGTGACCTATTTTTGTTGTGAGTCCTGCCCATACCTTGGGGCTTAGCATCCGCTGGTTGAAGCTGCTACCATTGTTTCGGAGTTCTAAGCTAGAATTGCCTAGCTGAGCAAAATCTTTCCTTTTAGACGTGTATCTCTTGTTTGAGGATTTCATTTTAAATTGATAAAGCAGTAAATTTTTAAAAGAAGGTGATAACCTTGATAGCAATTTGGAGAAGAATTTACCCTTTCTCCGCTAATACGGTTTCATGTATTTTAAGTAATAACTCGTTGATTTTGGTATCCTGCTGTGATACCATAGCCATGATTTTTGATTTGCTTTTGTTAAAAATCTCTCATGCCCGTCGTGAGCAACTGTTTGAGCCACTATACATGACTGCCACCTTTCATGTTGAAGTGGCACTATGATCGGTAACGAGATTTTCAGTGCACATTAGTGAAGATGGTCATAACCCTTCATCTTCAGAGTGACTTGTTACCGGCAAGTCTCTCAAGGACACACCGCCTTTTCCTTCACCGTGGTGTTTTTGTACTGTTTCTGTGTTTGCCTGTTCCGTGCCCGGTATTTTTCAAGACTGTTGCTGTATATACTCACATGTCATGTGCCCACATCCAAAAAACATTTGGATCTTAAAAGTAAAAAGATGGGAAAATCAGGCCAAAATACAGAAAGATGAAACAGTAATTCACTTATGACAAAAAATGTCCTATAAAATAGGCATGCGCTTTGAATTATATACTACACGAAGTTATAAATCTCATTTTTCTTTCATGCTAAGATTATAAGCTATGTGAAAGTTTCTTGACAGTATAAAAAATGTACCCAGTTGAAAGACATTTGTAATAACTTACTAAACATAAAATCAGTTTTCTGATATTTTTTTATTTATGGAATTTAAGCAGTTTGTTTTTATTAGTGAATTAAAATGCTATCATATGCTTAAAATATATATTCTTTTCAACACCTGGTTCCCTTCTTCTCTTTCAGTCTGTGATCAAAACGGGGCGACTGTTGATCAGCCACGAGGCGCCCTTGACAGGCGGCTTTGCCTCTGAGATCAGCTCCACGGTCCAGGTAGAGTAATGCCCGCTGATTTTTATGTTTGTGTGGTTGTGCGTATCTGTTCCAGAAGAATGACTGCTTATCGAAGAATGCCACAGTATGAGCTGTTGGAAAGTCTCATTTCCCAGTGAGACTGTACTAGCTTTCCGTTAATGGTGTAATTATATCCTGAAAGAAGAAAATTCAGATTAATCAAAGTGGAAAAATCCTTTATGGAAGAAGAAAAACTGCAGATGAATTTAATAAAATAAGTTGCATTTGCTGCATTATCAGGAAAAGGAAATTCCTTTTCATATCGACCTAATCATCCCTTGTAATAAAACCTAATGTTGTTATGCATTAGATTAGTTATGAAATTCATCTTAAAAATGAATAGTACTCACCCTTAAATCTGTCAAAATATCTAATTTCAAAAACTATTTATCAGCTTAATTAGAAATAAAAGGGTGGGATGTTATTAGAAGTACTTGAGAAGTGAATTAAACACTTTCATTTTTAAAATGTTCACTTCAGATACTGCGTAACAGGGGGAAAGCCCCACACACTTCACTTTGAGGAGAAGATTTTATTTGAAATTGTTTATTCATATGTGTATAATACATATGTACAATATGAAGGACTTATATTTTTCCTTATTTTTAAATTTAAAAAGTAAGTTATCAAAATATAAACTACGTGCATTTTAAACTCAGAATATCAATACAGTCTATAAATGTTTTTCTTCTATTTTCTGACATCAGGGTTCTTTAATTATTAAGATACATCTTCGCAGACAGGGCGTGAGTCTGGGGTTAACAGTTTCATAGAAGTTACAGTAAAACAATAATGCTGTGAGCTGAGTTTTACATTTTTAACCAGCAAATGAATTTTTCTAATAAAATAGTTTATGTGCTAGTTAGTAAAATTACATAGTCTTTTTTTTTATAATACTGTGGAAATATATTTAAACAAAATATTTAAAAACCAAATCCAAGTAATAATTATATCCAATGAAAATTAAGCTGTCCTGTCATCTCGAGGTACTGACACAGTTGAGAAAAGTGAATTTTTGTCAATGTTTTGCATTCCTTTTACTTACTATCGTTTCTGTGTCTTGAGTCCTTGTCCGCGTTACGCTGCATGCTAATTATTGAATAGCACATTGGACCAACTCTTTTTAAAATGAGGCTGTAGGGATAATCACTGTAATGCTAAGGTGTTATTTCAAGCCAGAGGCGGAATTGGCAAAGGACACTGGGTTTTCTGACTCCTGATAATCGGGAGTATAATGAAGCCTATGGGAGGGAATGATTGCTGCTGATAGGAGCTTTGACAGCTCTGGCCTGCTTAGGCCACTGCTTGGGTAATAAGCTCACTGCCTATACCAAGTATCATTTGCATGTAATTATACAAGGGACTCTAGCAGAAGGAAGTTGAACTTGGGATTGTGTCTTTTTGTAAACATTTCTTCCTCTGAGTCTGCTCTAAAATGTGGTCTCTGTTGGTACGCTGCTGACTGAGTGTAATGCAGTTTTCAGACTGGAATGGACTTCGAAAGATGATCTAATCTGCTGTCTCTTGATTTTGAATACTATGTGGACTCATGTTTATGGAAAAATGGCTTTCCAGCCGCAGGAGTACATTAGGAAACCCTCATCTCAGAAACACTGGGTTAAGAGTTTAAACACTGCCGTTGCAGCTTGCCAGCACCAGAAATCACGTGAGGGCGTCACAGTTCGGTCCTGAAGCTGTGAGATGATTTATGGCGGTAAAAGTTGACAGGGAGATTACCCACTGTGTAATCATATTTGTACCATAACTCGGATGCACCAAAGCGAGGCCGCTTGCGCCACGCCCCGACTCTCCCAGCTTGACTGTTTGTAGCTCCCTCCGTGTTCACAGGCACCTGAAACTTAGAGCCTCTTCTTACCAGATGTGCATTTGCCACTAAACTGCTGTGACCAATAGGCTTATAAAGACGGGAAAGGTCTTGAAGCTAGTCCAGGGATTTTGGATCAATGATCAGAGAATACATACCCCATCATTTCTGAGCGGCCAACAGCCCCAAGAGGAACATAAGAAATTGTGAATTCATTATAGAATTGTCTGTTTCTAGAAAGAAATTGTTCAATGAGTGAACTCCAAGGTGAATTAGGTAATGCTGTAACATTTGTAGTGGATTTGCATCTAACTAGAATTTTTTTTATCTTAATTCGTTTTATTTGTCTAAACACAGAATGCAGAAAATGAATTTATGCAGATCTTATGAATGTGTTTGCCTTTTATTGCCTTTCTCTATTGATAAAGAAGGAAGCGAGAGATGTGGGCTTTTTCCTTTTTTTAGTAGTAATGGTTGAGAATAAGCTGAAGTCGTTTCAGCAGTTGTTTTTCGTGTGTGTGCAGTTACAGCAGGTGGGGCTCACAGCGTCCTGTCAGTGAAACCTGGATTAGGTTACTGGTGCCAGGGGTTCTTGTTTTAAATGGAGTCACTGAAGTGACTTACAGCTGCTTTCGCCACTCGCAGTGATCCATACTTCTACATTTCTTTTCGATGCTTGGACCTTGTAAGGTTAGCAAGGATGAAACCGGGTTATAGTATTGAAAATCGGCCTTCTGGGCAGAAGAGGAAAACGTTTTCATTCTCTTTGGGGGAGGAAGCTTGAAACTGTAAATGAGTGTGGACCCTGAATTTTATCACTCACTCCTTGCTAAAATATCTGGTTCTCGTTGTATCAAACAATCTTAAATTTTCTATGGAATTTTAAGTAAAAATGTTGCACCCCACACGTTATTATGTGGAACATACGTGGTAGGGTTTTTAGAAACCCATGGTTAATTCTTTAAAGTGCTTAGGAAAATAATTATCATATAGTAAAACTACTGTTTTTAAATACAAAAAAAATTGAAAACGTTTGAAAGCCTAAAAATGTTTTATTTATATTTCAACCTATTATCCATAGTCAAAATTAAAAAAAAAACTGAAAAAATTTCCCCCTCTCAAGTAGCTTTTTAAGTTTTATAATTGATATTATTAGCTGGAAGCATCAGACTTTATTAAAAAAATTTAATCTCTGACAGAAGAACACCTTGACAACATGGTATTGTTATTAGCATGGCTATAGAAAGTTTGTTTTTACTTATAGAAATAAAATATAGAAGAATGAATACAAAATATAGTCATAATTTATTTAACTTTAATTTCCTGCAGATGCCCCTTCTCATCAGACAAGATGTTTACAGCCCATATCTGCAATCTCTCATAGCTGGTGCTTCTTTCTCATAAAGCCCCACTTATTATTATTATTACTATTAACATGATTATAAATAGTCTTACTGTGAACTAATGCTAAATTCACCAGAGAAATGACTACTTTATGATCAGTATATAGAAATCATTCAGATTTATTAGTAGTGTCTTCTAAGATTTCCGTGTTTTAAAGAATGCCGATAAGAGTAACGGAAAACATTTAATCAAACATTTAATCAAATCAATATTGGGTTTATTTTAGAAGTTACGTGGGAGGCAGAGCAAGCTGAGGCCTGGTACCCTTGGGAGAGATGTTGTGTTCTTCCTCCAAAGCGCCGCCGTCTCTCCTCATCTAACTTTACGTTCCCATCTGCTCTTACTTTGGGGTGTGCAAACTTGTTTGCCCTGTCCTCTCATTTGACACGTGATGAATCTTGAAGTCCTTGAGGACTTAAAGGGATAAATTTGAACTCTGCTGTGTGGAAAAAAATATGCAAAGACGATAGATTTCAGGGAATTCAGTGGCCTTTTCTTTGGGTTCCTGGGCCAGGATTTCACTGTTTTCAGAAAAAGAGTTTTGTATGGTGTTTGCGTTCCTCGGCACCATACTCACAGATTTCCAAAAACATGTTCACTGTGCAGCACCCATTAGCTTCCTCCGTTTTAATCTCTCCCAAATTAATTTGTGCTGTATATTTGAGAATCCAGTCTCCAAGTCAGTAATTACGTATTTAAATGTTAAGACCGACCAGCAGAGGCATTTTCACGGCTCTAGATACGTAGCGTGATTCCTGCGAACATTTTAGAAACCAACCTTCATTATTAGCTTCCCGCACAGTCTCGTAATGACAAGTCTCCGACTCTGATATAATGGTGTGATAATAAAAAAATAGGGTTTTCTTTTTCTTTTTTAAATCCCCCTTCTGGATTCAATACTCAATAAGAGCGCCAAAAGTTTCAAGGATTGTGGTTGGCTTAAAGGTTTCCTTCTTTTTTTCTTTCTTTTTTTCTTTCTTTCTTTTTTCAACACATGGAAGCAATAACTCTGAACTAGAGAGGCCAGTTGGAGACGATGGTAACTTTCCATACCATTGTTGTATCCTCTCTGTGCGGTCTTCGAGCTGAGGATAGGAATCGAGAAGTCGCTCATACATACGCAGAGTTTGTAAGGGGATTGGGTCCTGATAGTTTGAGCCTGTGTGAATTATTGTGCAAAAGGAGAGTCTCATAGTGTTTAACAGAAGGAAGTTTGCTTTTCTTACTGTTCTGTGTTCCAAAGACTGATTTGCTTTTTCTGTATAAACCCGTTGCTACCAAGTTATAAATATTGTATTTTAGTGTGTCAGGTTATGAGAAGAGGACAAATCCTAAATAATTTTGAGATTTTTGCCTATAATATCTATCTATCTATCTATCTATCTATCTATCTATCCATCTATCTATCATCTATCTATCTGTCAATCATCTATCATCTATCTATATATGTGAGTTATATATAATATAATGTATATTATATATAATAGTAAATATATCTATCATGTTGATCAATTAAGAGTCATCAGGATACTAATGTGATGAATAATTTCCTACAACTTTGTTATCTTAATTTAAAAAAGTTTTTATCAGCGATATATAATTTGCTAGCTACAGATGAAGCAGGCATCATGGGAAATGTGCCTTTTGGCTAAAACATGGGAGCTAGGGCCTCCTGAGAGCTGGTCAGCAGGAGTGTCTGACTGTGAGCCGGGCGTTGTAAAGAGCAGTTTTGCCCAGAAGCCTGTTGAGTATTTCTTGTGAGCAGCTTCTGTGGCCACAGACAGTGCTCATATCCTAGTGGTCTCAGCTTGTGCTGCGGATGGGAGTGCCCATGGGCATCTGGGGTGAAGGCCTTTGTTCTCCCTCCATGTTCCGTGTACTGTCTCCACCACCTGCCTTCTCTCTGCTCACTCTGTATTTTCAGAGGGGTGGAGGTTAGTAGTTTGCATGGCTGTTCTGGAAACCTTTAACTCTGCCCGGCTGCTGTGCTGTAGACAGAAAGTTCCTTTTTCTTGCCAACTTTTGAGATGATACGAATAATAAATGATAATAAATGATTTATGTGGAAGGACGTAAACAAGGAACAGTGAGAATAGAGAGTAATGATCATCTGTCAGCTTATGGAAATGAGCATTCCCAGGTGTGAACAGGAAGCGTTCACACCCGAAGCTTTTTGGGGATGTTTTACTTCTTTGGCTCTAAACTCTCACCCCTTATCACATTCAAGTCTTTAATTTCCAAAACATCACTTTGTCTACCCTCTGCTTGAAAACCTCTAAGGATGCTCTTTTAATGCAGCAGCAAATTGCTTATGCAAGGCCTTGGTTGCCTAAAACAGTGGTCCAGTCAGGGTTCTTGCACCTTTGCGTGAAGCCCGTGTGCTGGTTACACTGACCATTTCTTCAGCCGTAGTTCATCCCTGTGTTTTTGTTTTTTTTTTTTTCACTCAGTATTTTAGGCAATGTCTTATACAAGCATTTGGTATGAGAAGTGGAGTCCTTGCTTTAGGCACTCTGAGTTTATTAAAAGGAATGGATGATAAACTGTGACCATTAGGAATATAATACAACACAGTCAAACAGAGCACTGTGGGACTGTACAATCTTTGACAAAGGAATTGATACGTAGCCAGAGGATGGACATGAGCCTAGAATGAAAATGAATTCAAGCTGGGTAGAAAGGGGTATAGTTCTAGGCATAAGCACGGTTTTGACATGGTTAGAATACTGCATAAAAGGCTGTAGTCTGAGTCAAGATTGACAAGTAGGGATTAGAACCCAAAGAATCTTGAATGAAATATTACAGAATTTACCTCTGTATGGAAGAAATTCCATAGCCGAGCTGGCTTCCCTTGGTATGACTTCTAAGTTTCCAATAAATATGCATAAAAGAGACTTTATAGGACTCTTGACAAATAAGTTGTAAGTAATCCTTGCTGTTAGCATTTCAATAATTAAAATCATATAATTAAAGGATTTTAAGCAGAGGACTAACAGATAGATTTTCTTGTTAGAAAGAGTAGGCTAAGAGGTTTATTAAAATACTATCTCCATAATTTAATTGAGGGATTTGAGGATCTTCAACAACTAAGAGGTAGGGTTGGCAAGCAATGTGGCTTTTAGAGAATAGGAGAATGAATTTGAGAGAAAGACTTGATTCATGAGAAAGGTATGAGGCAAGGACTGAAGTGGTTGATGGAGTGTCTGGGAGGCAAAAGAAAACACACACTAGGCTTTATTAATATACACATGGCTTCATGGAGATAAGAATATCATTGGGAAAAGTGAGCATTGTGAATGAAGTCTTGAAAACATGGGCAGATTACTGTTTCAATGTCGAGAGACATGAAGCACATCACTTCCTCTTGTCTATGGTTTCTACCATTCTGCTTAGATTTAAGCCATGTTTCTTAAATATATAAATATAATAATCATAATAATACCTTCAAGGCTCAGTAGTATCATGTTGAGGATTTTATTACAGGATACAGCCATAATTATTTCACTTTAGGATTAAAATGTATTGTAAATCTCATTGCAGTTTTTGAGTCAAGCTTTGTCAAAGGTATTCACATAGGGGGAAGATAGCATATTATGACTAGGTACAGTTTGTGATTTTAGGCATTCTCTGGAAGACTAGAGCATTCTGTGTGGATAAGGAGGGGTTACTGGGGCTAGAAATGGGTTTAATCATTACTATGAGGGTGTTTGCTTAGCAGAGAACACCTTTTTCTTGGTTTGAATGCTCCCCGGCAGCCTCCCTGACTTCTCTGCCTTCTCCCCTTTCTTGCCAGCTCATGGAGTCAAACTTCTAATATCCCTCAGATCTGTCTTCCTCTTGTATTCCCCCAATAAATTCAAAATGAGCCCAGAGACTGCAAAGTTTAAAAGAAAAACGTGGAAAATAGCAGTCAGCAAGGTGAACATTTTCTAAGAAAATGCAAATAACTTAACGTGTTTCTCCTGTTCAGTATACTGTTAAGTGTAATTCTATCCTAAGGAGCCTTTATTATGGTGGGGCCTACCCCTTTTAGTCCTAGTATCTACCGGGCTTTATGTTAAGGGCGTGTTGTGTTTTGTCAAAGGCTATTTTTTTTCTGCATCAGTTGTGACAGTATTGTGACACATGTGCTTGGTTCCATGTGCGTTGTATATTATTTTGACCAGTTTGGATATGTGGAACCATCTGTCTATCCTTGGACTGAAGTCAATTTGATCCTAGTTTGTGATATTTGTAATATGCTGTTGAGTTGAGTTTATAGGAGTCAAGCTTCCTGAGTTCAAGAAAGGACCTCTTGTTCCCCTTGGAAGCCAGGTCCCAGAGCCCTGTAGGTCATTAAGCAAAAACTCAGTGTTGTTTAAATGAGTTGTTTGTGTCCTAGTATCACTCTTGATTTATTTGAGGGCGAGCACAATTCTTGCTGTTCTTGTTGTTGGAAGGACCGATAGGCAAACTGCTTGCTTATTTTCACATCACCACTCCGTAGAACAACAAAAACCAATCATTGTAGCTTGTGTTTGTAAACCGGGAAGTAGGGAGTAGCTGTGACCTTCTGTGTTGTGTGCTCACCTGTGACCTTGTCACAGAGGGGTTTTGTTTGTTTTTGTTTTAAAATAAACCAGAGGTACTTTTCTTCTCTTTCCCTATTGAGTCTATGAAAGAGATTTGTATTCACATGTTGACCAGTGAAGTTTCATAGGCTAGTAAAATCAGTTATCTGAAGGAAGCCAGTCTTCCGTTTCATTCCATATGATAGCTTGTGTGAATTAGTTTTTGTAAATAGTTCCTTTAACACCCAGGGTTACGTTTTTCACTTAGTGCTATAATCCTTAATCTACTTGTATCCTTGAAGAACATGACAAATGGTGTAAAAGATTTCTGTGTGGGCTAACTTCTTTGCTGTTGTGAACGAAATAATAAAGAGAAGTAAGGTCGAATAGAAGCAGTGGAGAGCTTTACTCTGGCCCATGACTCTAGAGCAGTGGTCCTCAACGTTCCCAGTGCTGCTGCCCCTTTATACCGTTCCTCATTTGTGCTGACCCCTGCCATAAAATCATTTTGTTGCAGCTTCCTATCATTTTGTTACTGTTAAGAATCATAATGTAACTGTGTGACCACGAAGGGGTTGCATCCCGCAAGTTGAGAGCCAGTGTTTTAGAGCATTCGGCTTATGGTTTACTTGGTCCCAAGTAGTTCGGTAGGACATCATGGCGGCAGGAAGGAATGAGGGAGACCCTCCATGTGACGCAGGCCAGAACACTGAGCGGGGGAAAAGGGAAAAGCTGATGCTCTGGGTTTGTTTTTTTTTTTTTCTTCTTTTTCTCATTTTACTTTGTCCAAGCTCCAGTCAAGTAGATAGCGCGGCTCACCATTGACCTTCCAAGCACAGTTAACCTGTGTGTGTTCCCTCAGATATGCGTGGGTATGTCTCAATATCTCTCAGTTGATTCTCAACTAAACCAAATTGGCACTTGGCATTCACCAGCATAATTTTACCTCCTTATTTGGTATGGAATAATATCTTACGTTTTTCTATTAATATATATTATATTATCATTATAATATAATTATACTATATGTAATGTACATGTATATTTATATATTAAGTATAAAATATCACTTACAATATTTCCAAATAAGTAAAGGAGTTGGCTTAGCACTTGTTGCTCTAACAGAAGATTGGGGTTTGGTTCCAAGCACTCATATGATGCCGCCTCATAACCATCTATTACTCTAATTCCAGGATGCCTTTGTCTGACCTCTGTTGACACCAGGCATGTATGTTGTGGAATACATGTAGGTAGATAACACGCTCATTTATATAAAACAAAATTTAAAAAATTTCAACCACAGTAAGTTCATGTAAAATTTTATAACTGTTAAACATCAGAGGGTGTTTTATGCGTGGTCACCTTGCACAACTTGTTAGGCTAAATGAGGCAGCATGGTAAATTCTCCAAGATAGGCTAGGCACGGGTTGTCAGCCTGACAGGCATACTTCTTGTTTAGACTCACTATGCTTTCTGAGGAAACAGCTAATTGTCTCAGTTTGTCATGCCTCTTAAGTAGGCAGCAATATTTGTAATTTTGGAAGATCATTTAGCTTGGTTCTTTAGTATAATTCAATTTAAAGCTCAAATTAGTCTATGTATGTTTACAAGGGCCATCCTCTCCTTTCATGAGTGAGTTCATGGTCACAAGAAATATGGTTATGTTTAGAGATTAATTACTGCTAATGAATTCCCTGCTAAACTGTGAACAGTTAAATTAGTGCTTATTGCAAAGAACCCAAACAAACAAAAAAACAGACAGCAGTTGAAAATGAAGACTATAAACAGAAATCAAATGGTTTATTATTGTTTTGATTTTCAGGATTAATGCCAATCTTCCAAGTGCTATTTTAATTTGCAGAGATGTCTGGAAAATTTCATTTGATTAAGAAGTGTTGAATGTTTTGATTATTCTTTTTCAAAATAGGAAGATTTGGTTCTATTTCATTATCCATTTTGAGAGTCCTGCCTTTCTGACTTAAGTCCTTTGGGGAAATCAGGTACCAATATTAACTATTTAAAGTAGTTTTGTGTCCTAGATGGCATAAGATACCTATTTGTTTTCATCAAAATTGCTAGCTGAAAGTTGTAATGACATGGCTCAGTAGGCAAAGGCACTTGCCATGCACATCTGGTGACCTGATCATGATCTGAGAACCTGCCAAGGGAAAGAGAGAACTGACGTCATATAGCTTGTCTCTCACCTCTGCATGGTAGCTGTGATACACCCATGTCCCTTCCCTCACACATGGTAATACATTTAATTTTTTTTAAAGAAAAATGAAGTTAAAATATCTAACTAAAATATCAACAGTTTTTGAAGGCTATAGATATCTTTATGTGTGACTCACATGTTCAAACCCATGTCTGAAGCATCCCTAGCTGTAACTAGGCCACTTTTTGAAACAGGCCATGGCTACTCATGAGTTTGATAGGGTGGGATTGCCCTCAGCCCGGTATTTCTTTCCTGGATCAATTTTAAATCTCCAGCCGATGGTTTTGATAGTACAAAACACATACTTTGAAACAGGCCCGTGGTGTTTTGGTCCTTCCTGAGCTGGCTTCAACTTTCCTATTGTATTGTCCTTAAATCATTTTTTCTCCTTTGTTCTCATACTCTTTACTTTTGATATGAATACCTTTAGTCAGCAGTCAGAGAAACTGAAATGAAGCTTTGTCTTTCATCTCATCTCATCTCATTTCTTGACAATCTCCTGCCTCAGCACTTGACCTCCAAATTTATACTCCATATATTTTTACCCATGTACTTTCCTGGGCATAGGTTCCTAACTTAAGTATACATAGCAGACCATCTTGAATGTATTTTGTGACTAATAATTCTAATATCACATAATCCTATATATTTTTATTAAAACCACCTTTCATGCAGTAGATCCAAAATCAGTTGAAGTACAGTAAAATAGGTACGACACATACGTTGATAAACTACTGTGGAATGTTGAATGTGATGGAGTATTTAATTACGTGGGTAGCTAGTAACTTAAAGCAGTGTTTGTTTCAGCAAGACCTGAATTGTTCAGTAAAATAGGACCCACATTGACCGGTGTTTAAACTGGGTCCTGGAGCCGCAACAACACAGGTGTTGGCTGCGTTCTGCCATTGAAAGATGCCACACGGCCATCCCCTGGGCTGTTCAGAGAGCCCTTCTCTTCTCTTGGTTTTCCTTCCTCTTTTCCTGTCTTCTTGCCTCTGCAGAGCCCTCTTTCGCTTCTGCCTTTCACGACAGTTTCTCCATCCTTAGCAAACATGCAGATCTTTGTAGAAAACACACAGTTCCTCCGTCGCCGTAAGCAGACTCGGCGTTCTCGAGGAGTAAATTCTTAAAGAGAACTTTCTGTGCCCCAGCAGGTGAGAGATAGAAGTCCCTGTGGCACTGGATCGAAGCTGGGATGGATTCAGGCAAGCCCTTCTCTTGATCCAAGGTGGTGTTTACATAAAGTAGTATGAGAACGCCATTCGAAGAGTGCTTAAAAAGTTAATGTTCTGTCAGTAATTGCACTTTGTATGTTAAGGTAGGGTGATTCTCCCCACATCACATCTCACCATGAAGAACGTAAAGAGCCAGCTCTTTGTTGGTGATTTTTTTTTTTCCAAAAGGCATTCTTGAGAAGGGGGATACATGACTGCTTGTCTGTGCTGTTAATTTTCTATGAGGAGGTCATGGCTAGTAGTAGATTAGCTGTTGTTAGAGAATGATTCTCTAAAGCTAAACACATAATGAAGAGAGACATTATACCCAAACTATGTAATGGGGGTGGGGGATTCAGGATAGGAGGCCATAAACACTTTAAAATAAGTTCTCATGAGAACAAGCTAAATACAAACATGCTCTTTGGTACACTGTCCTTTAAGAAAAGCCCTCAATTTGAAATGCTGGTTGTGCATGCCTGGGTGCATTCGTGGGTTAAAACCCTCATGGTGTAATTGCATCTAGAGACACCATCACAGATACACTTTGAGCTGTGCTTTCCTATCAAACAGTTTTTAATTCCTGGGGAGTTGAATATGAAAATTAACTCAGGAGGCAGAGGAAGGCGGATCTCTAGGTTTGCGACCAGGCCAGCCTGATCTATGGCGTTCCAGAGTAGTTAGAACTATACAGAGAAGCCTTGTCTCAAAAAAAAAAAAAAAAAATCAGAAGGAGGAGGACAAGGGAAAAAAAAGAGGAGGAGGAGAAGGAGGAGGAGAAGGAGGCAGTGGGAAGAAGAAGAGGAGGAGGAGGAGGCTTAACTACCACATTTATCTTTTTGAGATTTGCAGTACTTCAAGCATGGTTTTGCAATTTTTGTGTTGGTTTTCATGACCCTTTAGTTTTGGTGTGCCGGACAGCAGCTGCTTTGTGTCCTAAAGTCCCTTTATGTGAAAGAGAAACACTTACTCAGATGCACAGTGACAGTGCAGTTCATGCTTCTGTGTCAGGGAGGTGAGCTGGAGGCAGTAGAGAATCTGTTCCTGCTGTTTCCCTCATGGTCCCGGCACTGAAAATGCTGTTAACTCTTCAGGAAGCTCCTGGATTTTTATGTATCTGCCTGACCAGAAGTGGGGACACAGAGGACCTGATCGGTTATAATAATGGTGTAATAATGTGATTGGTTATAATAAGGGAACAAGGGTGATCCTTCATTTTCCAGCCTGGAACAGAAACACAAACCAGGATTCACCTCTGCATAGGGTTGTACTTATCCCCTTAATGGGGGCTAAAACCACTTGATGGAAGATGCTGCCAGGTAGCACTAAGTAGCGATGCCTGTAAATTACATTTCGGTCTCTTAGTACCCTAGAACCCGAGGCACGTGACCAATAACATAAATTCGGTCTCAGTGGCTGCTTCTTTTAAATGTGACGTAGAAAAAAATTGCAGCAAAATCTGATCCTGGAAACGAACCTCTGCTCTTCCAGGTCCATATGCTTAGCGCAGACTCTTAGGGAGTCACTGAGTGACTCGTCTGTTGTAATGGAAGCTAAGTGATCCTTCACAGTTTCAGAACCTCAATACTCCCCACGCGTTTAAATCAAAATGTATTTTTCTCCCAGATTATGTGCATAGCGGCTAATATTTATGCACAGAATGGGGATAAATCCATATTTGTGTGATTTAGTATGCCTTTAACTTTTTAATAACCTTACAAATCAGTGCTTGCAAAAAAAAATAATAAACCTATTAGTAGTTACATTCTCTTTTTATGAGGCTGGGTTTTTAAAATAATTGCTGAAAGGGCAGACCGCATCGTTCTCTCATGGCAAATCAAAGCTGTGTGCAGGGTCATTCACTATTTCAGTGCGTTTATTCTTTCAGCGAACCTCCTTTCCGTCGCATTTAATCCTGATGCCAAGACTGGAAATCATTCTATAGACACTTGTTTAGTAGCACATAGTCTCAGAGAAAGAAAACAGTGGGAAAATCAAGGTCATATGGAAAATAGTGGCTTATGAATAAATGAGTATGATAAAATACCAATTATATGTGTGTATATGAATGAATATACATGTACATACACGCATATATTATAGATGTATTATAGGAGTATTACACCTACAAGAAAGTATTATCTTTGGTGTTTGCATACAGCTCAAGTTCCCCTTCCTGAAGTAACTTGGAGTTTATAAAACACTGTTGTAGCTCTGTGCTTGCCTAAGGCCGAGTCTTTCAAGAGTATGCCTAATGCGGACTGCACTTTATCACATGGTTTTAAGCCAACTTTCACTTTAATACAAGCTGTTATAGTTTTTTTTTTCCACTTAAATACTTCTGAAACTGCCCAGACATTTTGGAGATTACTCTGGGGCTTGCAGTTGAGTACCACAGACTGGCATTTGTTTCTATATTAATTAAGTAACTGAAGTCATAATGGTGTTGGGACACCTAAGGGCAGGGGAGAGGGATGGACAAGTTAGTGGCCAGGTGTCTTGTTTTAGTGTCATATCCTACCTTTGTCTATAGAAACAGACCCCACATTTGATAATTCTAATTAACAATTGCAGTTATACTTCGTCTTTGAAAACATGTAAATTCTCTCCCCCTTCTCTGTGTATGTGTGTGTGTGAGTGTGTGTGTGTGTGTATGTGTGTGAGTGTGTGTGTATGTGTGTGAGTGTGTGTGAGTGTGTGTGTATGTGTGTGTGAGTGTGTGTGTATGTGTGTGTGAGTGTGTGTGTATGTGTGTGAGTGCGTGTATGTGTGTGAGTGTGTGTGTGTGTGTGTGTATGTGTGATTGAACCCTGGACCTTGCACACATTATTCTTCCATTGAGTTATGCTTTAAGATAGTTACAGAGCAGATTAAAAAAAATGATCCATAAAGATGTCCTAGGCATGTGACTTATATTTCTTAAAGTGTCCTGTTATTGCTTTCCTCTTCAGGATACCATATTTTGAATAAGTTTTATAATATGAATATGGGTCATACAGAATTAAGTGTTTATCAGAGTTAACTATAGAAAAATCAGTTCACCTTTAGCCTGCAGACAAATAAATGATGGCTGGCTTCCTTTCAGAGACAATGGAGGTTAGAAGGCAGAGACAGCTTTCAAACACAAGAAGAAAAATGAACACTCTGCCCTCAAATCAATATATGTTGAACGCTCTTTGAAAATACAAGGAAAAATAATAGCATTTCACATATAGTGTTTATCCTTGAGAATTAGGTTTTGATGTTGAATTTTCATGAAACCCAGTCTATACTTTACATGAACATGAATGTAACTTTAATTTTTTTTAATGCCTAATTTTAATGATGGTTCTTAAATGCTTTAACTTTCTTTTTGACTTGCCACCCACCAGAGGTGGTGGGAAAGAAAGGATACTGGGGCGGTGAGCGGTGGGTGTGCTGGTGGACCTGTTTAGAAAGGTTCTTTGGAGCAACCCCCATCTGTGTTGTCAGGAAATTAGCAGTTCAGTTCACAGGTCAGCAGTGGCAGCTTGATCCACTCAGAAACACTTCACAGATACACCAGCAGTCCAGTTCAATGGAGACAGGACAGCAAACACGAATCAGCAGAGGTGGCACTACCTAGCAGAGACAGCCAGGACCCAGCCTCGGCCTGAGTCAGCAGGAGGGACCAAGAGCAATGCCAGAAGTCCGCAGCTGTGCCTCTCTCAGCGAAGCGAAGATCAGTGAAGACCAGAGATCCACAGCATTGCACAGTTAGCTCTATAGGTCTAGCTCAGCCTCCTCCACGGTCTGTCGAGTCCTTTCTTAAGCCCTCCAAACATCACATATGCTCCTCGGAGTCTGTCTCCGCTGACATCACCTGCCAATCATCCCAAGACTGGAAGCTGCAAGAAACTACAGCACAGCACCAGAAGTTTTTGGTGTGTTTCTCTCTATGGAGTCCCAACAAGTGAAACTCAACTGTGCAATACAAGGCGGACCAATACATGCATGAATCCTTCATCCCGTGTCCTTTCACGTGCTTGCTTTAGCAGAACATCCTTTTGCCTGTGTCTGCTTCAGATAAATGTTTCTTCATGAATCTGTCTTAGTCTGTCACCTGTGTCCACTTCAGCTAAATGTTCCTTCACATGCTTGCCCCAGCAAAACACCATCCAACCGGTTTTCCAAAGAACCCTTACATTTCCACTTCATTTCTCCCTTTCTGTTTAAGAATCATTTTTCTCTAACATTAACAATAGAAATAAGTATAAAAACCATCACATTTTCAATAAATGGCTTGTGTACAATATAGTCAAACAATATGTGAACAAAACAACTTAAATTTCTATCAATATAAGTAATTAAACAAAAATGCTCATTTTGTTAGTAATTAAACAAAAACCTTAAATTTCTATTCATATACAATAATTACACAAAAATTCTTACATTTCTATCAATATAGAATACAATAACTGAACAAAACAGCCTACCACCCTAGATGATAACAAATCAAGCAATCAAAATTACCCACCCCAATTTAAGGTATTGAGATGATGGTCATCTCATATAAGTATTTGTTTCCTGATGAATTGGGGTGAAAAATTCCTGTTTTGGGCCCCAAGAAAAATGGAGCCCAAATCTGAAATGGGACTGTATTTTCATATTTAGTATTCTCAAACCCATTTTCTTCATTTTACTGTGAAGTCCATGTAAATTATGAAATCTGAAAGTATGGTATGAGATCTTTAGAGTAAAAGCCTGGTCTTGAGAAGCCTTCAAATGCCAGTCCAAGCCACGATTCGATCCTCACTTTGCCCATTAAAGAGACAAGAAAAGCTGAACAGTAGAGAATGGAAATATAGTCCTTGTGGCCGCATCAGAAAGAATAGATAAAGAGGACCAGTGTCCTCCAAGTTTATCTTTAGGCTGCTGATGTGAGGGTTGGGTTTAAAGAGGACCCAGGCAGGCGTAACTAAGCAGTCTTGCCCAGTCAGGATACAGTCCACTCCGTCACTGGCCCATCCTTGTCTCAGCTCTAGTCTGTCCTGATAAGTAGTTCCGAGTTGTCTGAACTGGGAAATCTCTTCCTGAAAGGCAGGCTCCTCCTCTGGCTGAGACAGCCCTCAGCCTTTTTCTTATCCCAGAGTAGCATTTCCTGGTGTAATTCCAGTTACCTGGGGACCATTGTGTCAGTAGTTTTGATAGCCAGTCTAAGACGGGAGGGGAACAAGCATGCCTCTGTGGGACATCTTCTGTCTTGCTAGGATGGTCACTGAGTCCCTTGTGCTTTGACACAGCCAGCGTTTTAGTGACCCAGTAGCCTTTTTCTCAGACGGCAGGCCTGTAATAGTTTCTGAAAAGATTTGCTTTGTATCTTTCTCACACATCAGTTAAGATATATGCATTTTCCCTTCTGATAGTGTAAGTAAAGGAGATTTGTTTACCCTCAAATGGGCAAGCAATATCCCTTTGTATCTATAAGTCGACAATACCCAGAAGAGGGATTTCTCAGCTGCGTGTGGGAGCACACACCTGTAATCCCAGGGATATGAGGATTACTAGGTCATCCTCTACTGCATGGTGAGTGGGAGGTCAGCAGGGCTCCATGAGACCCATCAGAAAAAGGGGAATAGAATTCTCTGCCTGATGTGTGGTGCATGCTTTTAATCTCTTAATTTTAGCACTTAGGAGAACCAAAGAGTTCTATGTTAGCCTTGGCTACAGAGAGACCTTGTCCAAAAAGAAAAAAAAAAGATGTAAAACAGCATGCATTTTTGTATTTTTTGCAGTATAACTCATCTTATACTATTAAACTGTTTGTGTTATTAATATTAGATAGTGAACTGGGTGTAATAGCACGTACCCTTAACCCCTTGGGAGACAGAGGTTGATGGGTTAGTACTGAGGACAGCCTGTGCTGCACAGCAAGTTCTCCTCTCAGAGCAGGAAGACAGGAGAGAGATAAGTTACTGTGTCTGTGGCACTTCAGTGCTACATTCCAGAACTGTGTTACAAGGTCATGTTGAAAATCATCAGGAAAGAATCTTGCATGGATGGAAGTATTTATTTCCATCCATGCTACGATTAAGATATCACATTACATTATTTTTAAAGCAAATCATAGATGATTTGTAATTTTGGTAAATGATAACTTCCAAATGCTAAAAGTTCATCACACACTCTTTTGTTTTGTAAAAGAGTTCTGTAATCATGATATTAACATGTTCACCTTGAAACATGTTGGCAGACTGGGCATTTAAAGTGCTGAGTTTCTGCCCAAAGCTATGTTGTCAAAGAGAGGATAAAAATATTTTCTAGGTTGCAATCCCACCAGCAATGGAGGAGTGGTCCTCTTTCTCCACAGCCTTGCCAGCACCTGCTCTCGCCTGGGTTTTTGATCTTAGCCACTCTAACTGGTGTGAGGTGGGATCTCAGGGTTGTTTTGATTTGCATCTCCCGGATGACTAAGGGTGCCAAGCATTTCTCTAGGTGCTTCTTGGCCATTGGAGATTCCTCATTTGACCACCAACCAAAGAGTACGCATGGATAGGTCCATGGCTCCTGCTCCATACACAGCAGAGGATGGCATTATCTGGTATCATTGGGAGGGGAGGCACTTGGTCCTGTGGAGGCTTGATGCCCCAGAGAAGAGGGATGCTGGAGGGGTGAGCGGGAGTGGTTAAGTGGGTAAGAGCACCCTCTTAGAGACAGTGGGGAGGGAGAGAGGATGAGGGGTTCGTGGAGGGGAGACCAGGAAGGGGGGGGATGATATTTGAAATGTAAACAAATAAAATGATTAATAAATAAATAAATAACCTAAGTTTCCTGGAAAAAGGGAACCATGGAGTGTTTGTGAGTGGCAGTTCCTATGAAACATGCAGGCTCCCTGGCTGGCCAGACTTGAAGCCCGCAACCAACTTGTTCCCTAACTGTGTTTGTACGTTTGTTTAACTTCAGACTTGAATTTGGGTTTGTTTGGTTACACCATTCAAAGAAAAATAGTATGTGAAGGTTTGCTGAAACACAATCATGGAATAAGACCAAGTATGAGCTCTGCTGGGAACAGACATGAAGTATGGGTGAGTGGAGAGATGTGTGGCATTTATCAGAAATTTAGAGTCTGTAGGTTAGCAGCTCCACTTTGTGTTGATTCTCGAGGGTTGGTGTTAGCGTGCGTGACACAGTGCCAGTGTGCACAGGCAGAGAAGCATGCCAGACATCTGTGAGACAGATAGCGGCAGATAGAGAAACGTGTTCCTTCCATATCCCCGGCCTCTGACTCTGTTCCTTTCCATGGTTAAGCTGCTGGAGTTCCGTAATCTACACCAGAATCCACCAGTAGAGAGCCAGTGCCACTTGTAGTAGCATGCCGCTAGTGATGCGTTTTCAAACCTGGTTAAATGCCCTTCCTCATCGGACTCCACACGCCTCTGAAATAGATGATAAGCAAATGGCTTCCCTGAGACGCTGAGCCATTTAGTTTGACTTCTGTTCATCTTAGTTTTATTGGCACGGTTTCTGCTACTGTACCTTCTAGTACCGCCGTCTACAGCCCAGTGTTCATTGCCAGCTTGTTTGTGTTCAGGACCTGTTCATGATGGCCCCATACAAAAGCGTTTTCATTGCCATGCAGAAGCTTAGGTCCTTAGGGCCTCTCAGTTTTTATTATTGCTGTTTCTCGCTAGACAACAAGACCTACTTAGACCTTTGTCCCAGCAAGCACAGGAACGCGCCGCCCTGAGAAGAGGGCCTGAGAACGCTTAGCTACTTGATCTCGCAAAAGTTCACGTTTTAAAAACCCTAAGGCAAAGAGTACAGTTTTTAATTTTTCTTAAAAAACTTGGCTTCTTTCTTTCTTAAACCACGAGATACTGATTTCGGTATTCTGTTTAAGGAAGGTGGAGAGCATATGAGTTAAGTGTACAGGAGGACACAGACACGTAGCCAACACTTTCACTCATTAAACTCTAGGCTCTGTACCCCCATGATGTCATTGTCAGAATTGTTAAAGCTACCATCCAAAACAATACTGTGAAATAGGAACTGCTGTCACCTCCACAGGTAACATGGTTGAGTACAGAAAGGGTTTACACTTGACCAAAATTCACACTGCAATTACAGAGCAATAGTGATAAAAACTGCATGGTATTGGTACAGAGACAGACAGATAGACCAGAGGAATAGAATTGAAGACCCAGAAATGAACCCACACGCCTATGGTCACTTGATTTTTGACAAAGGAGCCAAAACATCCAATGAAAAAAAAATAGCCTTTTCAGCAAATGGTGCTGGTCCAACTGGAGGTCAGCATGTAGAAGAATGCAGATCGATCCATGCTTATCACCCTGTACAAAGCTTAAGTCCAAGTGGATCAAGGACCTCTACATCAAACCAGATACCCTCAAACTAATAGAAGAAAAAGTGGGGAAGCATCTGGAACACATGGGCACTGGAGAAAATTTCCTGAACAAAACACCAATGACTTATGCTCTAAGATCAAGAATCGACAAATAAAATCTCATAAAAGTGCAAAGCTTCTGTAAGGCAAAGGACACTGTTGTTAGGACAAAATGGCAATCAACAGATTGGGAAAAGATCTTTACCAATCCTACAACAGGTAGAGGGCTTATATCCAAAATATACAAAGAACTCAAGAAGTTAGACCGCAGAGAGACAAATAACCCTATTAAAAAATGGGGTTCAATAACTCCTAAGGAAATAGAAGCAGTCATTAAAGGTCTCCCAACCAAAAAGAGCCCAGGTCCAGACGGGTTTAGTGCAGAATTCTATCAAACCTTCATAGAAGACCTCATACCAATATTATCCAAACTATTCCACAAAATTGAAACAAATGGATCACTACCGAATACCTTCTACGAAGCCACAATTACTCTTATACCTAAACCACACAAAGACACAAAAAAGAAAGAGAACTTCAGACCAATTTCCCTTATGAATATCAACGCAAAAAATACTCAACAAAATTCTGGCAAACCGAATCCAAGAGCACATCAAAACAATCATCCACCATGATCAAGTAGGCTTCATCCCAGGCATGCAGGGATGGTTTAATATACGGAAAACCATCAACGTGATCCATTATATAAACAAACTGAAAGAACAAAACCACATGATCATTTCATTAGATGCTGAGAAAGCATTTGACAAAATTCAACACCCCTTCATGATAAAAGTCCTGGAAAGAATAGGAATTCAAGGCCCATACCTGAACATGGTAAAAGCCATATACAGCAAACCAGTTGCTAACATTAAACTAAATGGAGAGAAACTTGAAGCAATCCCACTAAAATCAGGGACTAGACAAGGCTGCCCACTCTCTCCCTACTTATTCAATATAGTTCTTGAAGTTCTAGCCAGAGCAATCAGACAACAAAAGGATGTCAAGGGGATACAGATCGGAAAAGAAGAAGTCGAAATATCACTATTTGCAGATGATATGATAGTATATTTAAGTGATCCCAAAAGTTCCACCAGAGAACTACTAAAGCTGATAAACAACTTCAGCAAAGTGGCTGGGTATAAAATTAACTCAAATAAATCAGTTGCCCCCCTCTATACAAAAGAGAAACAAGCCGAGAAAGAAATTAGGGAAACGACACCCTTCATAATAGACCCAAATAATATAAAGTACCTCGGTGTGACTTTAACCAAGCAAGTAAAAGATCTGTACAATAAGAACTTCAAGACACTGAAGAAGGAAATTGAAGAAGACCTCAGAAGATGGAAAGATCTCCCATGCTCATGGATTGGCAGGATTAATATAGTAAAAATGGCCATTTTACCAAAAGCAATCTACAGATTCAATGCAATCCCCATCAAAATACCAATCCAATTCTTCAAAGAGTTAGACAGATCAATTTGCAAATTCATCTGGAATAACAAAAAACCCAGGATAGCTAAAGCTATCCTCAACAATGAAAGGACTTCAGGCGGAATCACTATCCCTGAACTCAAGCAGTATTACAGAGCAATAGTGATAAAAACTGCATGGTATTGGTACAGAGACAGACAGATAGACCAATGGAATAGAATTGAAGACCCAGAAATGAACCCACACACATATGGTCACTTGATTTTTGACAAAGGAGCCAAAACCATCCAATGGAAAAAAGATAGCATTTTCAGCAAATGGTGCTGGTTCAACTGGAGGGCAACATGTAGAAGAATGCAGATCGATCCATGCTTATCACCCTGTACAAAGCTTAAGTCCAAGTGGATCAAGGACCTCCACATCAAAGCAGACACACTCAAACTAATAGAAGAAAAACTAGGGAAGCATCTGGAACACATGGGCACTGGAAAAAATTTCCTGAACAAAACACCAATGGCTTACGCTCTAAGATCAAGAATTGACAAATGGGATCTCATAAAACTGCAAAGCTTCTGTAAGGCAAAGGACACTGTGGTTAAGACAAAATGGCAACCAACAGATTGGGAAAAGATCTTTACCAATCCTACAACAGATAGAGGCCTTATATCCAAAATATACAAAGAACTCAAGAAGTTAGACCACAGGGAAACAAATAACCCTATTAAAAAATGGGGCTCAGAGCTAAACAAAGAATTCACAGCTGAGGAATGCCGAATGGCGGAGAAACACCTAAAGAAATGTTCAACATCTTTAGTCATAAGGGAAATGCAAATCAAAACAACCCTGAGATTTCACCTCACATCAGTGAGAATGGCTAAGATCAAAAACTCAGGTGACAACAGATGCTGGCGAGGATATGGAGAAAGAGGAACACTCCTCCATTGTTGGTGGGATTGCAAACTGGTACAACCATTCTGGAAATCAGTCTGGAGGATCCTCAGAAAATTGGACATTGAACTGCCTGAGGATCCAGCTATACCTCTCTTGGGCATATACCCAAAAGATGCCCCAACATATAAAAAAGACACGTGCTCCACTATGTTCATTGCAGCCTTATTTATAATAGCCAGAAGCTGGAAAGAACCCAGATGCCCTTCAACAGAGGAATGGATACAGAAAATGTGGTAATCTACACAATGGAATATTACTCAGCTATCAAAAACAACGACTTTATGAAATTCGTAGGCAAATGGCTGGAACTGGAAAATATCATCCTGAGTGAGCTAACCCAAACACAGAAAGACATACATGGTATGCACTCACTGATAAGTGGCTATTAGCCCAAATGCTTGAATTACCCTAAATGCCTAGAACAAATGAAACTCAAGACAGATGATCAAAATGTGAATGGTTCACTCCTTCTTTAAAAGGGGAACAAGAATACCCTTGGCAGGGAAGAGAGAGGCAAAGATTAAAACAGAGACTGAAGGAACACCCATTCAGAGTCTGCCCCACATGTGGCCCATGCATATACAGCCATCCAATTGGACAAGATGGATGAAGCAAAGAAGTGCAGGCCGACAGGAGCCGGATGTAGATCGCTCCTGAGAGACACAGCCAGAATACAGCAAATACAGAGGCGAATACCAGCAGCAAACCACTGAACTGAGAATAGGACCCCCGTTGAAGGAATCAGAGAAAGAACTGGAAGAGCTTGAAGGGGCTCGGGACCCCATATGTACAACAATGCCAAGCAACCAGAGCTTCCAGGGACTAAGCCACTACCTAAAGACTATACATGGACTGACCCTGGACTCTGACCTCATAGGTAGCAATGAATATCCTAGTAAGAGCACCAGTGGAAGGGGAAGCCCTGGGTCCTGCTAAGACTGAACCCCCAGTGAACTAGACTGTTGGGGGGAGGGGGACAATGGGGGGAGGGTGGGGAGGGGAACACCGATAAGAAAGGGGAGGGGGGAGGGGGATGTTTGCCCGGAAACTGGGAAAGGGAATAACACTTGAAATGTATATAAGAAATACTCAAGTTAATAATAAAAAAATAAATAAATAAAATAAAAAAAAAGATACACCATAAAAAAAATGGGGTTCAGAGCTAAACAAAGAATTCACAGCTGAGGAATGCCAAATGGCTGAGAAACACCTAAAGAAATGTTCAACATCTTTAGTCATAAGGGAAATGCAAATCAAAACAACCCTGAGATTTCACCTCACACCAGTGAGAATGGCTAAGATCAAAAACTCAGGTGACAGCAGATGCTGGCGAGGTTGTGGAGAAAGAGGAACACTCCTCCATTGTTGGTGGGATTGCAGACTGGTAAAACCATTCTGGAAATCAGTCTGGAGGTTCCTCAGAAAATTGGACATTGAACTGCCTGAGGATCCAGCTATACCTCTCTTGGGCATATACCCAAAAGATGCCTCAACATATAAAAGAGACACGTGCTCCACTATGTTCATCGCAGCCTTATTTATAATAGCCAGAAAATGGAAAGAACCCAGATGCCCTTCAACAGAGGAATGGATACAGAAAATGTGGTACATCTACACAATGGAATACTACTCAGCTATCAAAAACAACGAGTTTATGAAATTCGTAGGCAAATGGTTGGAACTGGAAAATATCATCCTGAGTGAACTAACCCAATCACAGAAAGACATACATGGTATGCACTCATTGATAAGTGGCTAATAGCCCAAATGCTTGAATTACCCTAGATCCCTAGAACAAACGAAACTCAAGACGGATGATCAAAATGTGAATGCTTCACTCCTTCTTTAAATGAGGAAAAAGAATACCCTTGGCAGGGAAGGGAGAGGCAAAGATTAAAACAGAGACTGAAGGAACACCCATTCAGAGCCTGTCCCACATTTGGCCCATACATATACAGCCACCCAATTGGACTAGATGGATGAAGCAAAGAAGTGCAGACCGACAGGAGCCGGATGTAGATCGCTCCTGAGAGACACAGCCAGAATACAGCAAATACAGAGGCGAATGCCAGCAGCAAACCACTGAACTGAGAATAGGTCCCCTATTGAAGGAATCAGAGAAAGAACTGGAAGAGCTTGAAGGGGCTCGAGACCCCAAAAGTACAACAATGCCAAGCAACCAGAGCTTCCAGGAACTAAGCCACTACCTAAAGACTATACATGGACTGACCCTGGACTCTGACCCCATAGGTAGCAATGAATATCCTAGTAAGAGCACCAGTGGAAGGGGAAGCCCTGGGTCCTGCTAAGACTGAACCCCCAGAGAACTAGTCTATGGGGGGAGGGCGGCAATGGTGGGAGGGTTGGGAGGGGAACACCCATAAGGAAGGGGAGGGGGGAGGGGGATGTTTGCCCGGAAACCGGGAAAGGGAATAACACTCGAAATGTATATAAGAAATACTCAAGTTAATAAAAAAAAAAAAAAAAAAAAAAAACTAGGGAGCAACTTAAAAAAAAAATATCTGTAAGCTGACCTATTATAAAATATAGCTACTACTGAAATAAAAGGGGGTCTTTTAGAATAAGGATAATTTAATTAGAACAAATGTATGTTTTCCATAACATTGAACAAAAGTGATATTTGCTTGTTGTACATTTACTTATATTCAGGGAAAAATCATATCCAAGTTACACAGACTTGGATTTTTAACACCTTTTCTGAGTTAGGTTTTGTTTTTTGTTTTTTGTTTGTTTGTTTTTTTTTTTTTTTTTGATGAAAACTCATTGAAAGCACTATGGTTTCCCTTAAAATTTGAAATTCAGAGATATTTTATTTCTGTATGATCATAATTGTATCTATAAGATGATAAAAAAATGAGAACTCAGGTCTTCCCTTCAATTTGAGAAACTTTGTAACAGAATCACTTAATACCCTCCAGAGATGGGAAATCTTCTTGTGATCAAACAAAGGAGTAAGTGTAGGACCTGATCAGCCCTACATCCAGGAGGTCCCACTCACAAAAACACGGAGATGGAGATCGATGCAATAAGCAAGAGGTTTAATAATCCAGTACACTGGGGTGACCCTGTACTCAGGAAGAATAAAGGCCCACACCCTTTATACTGTTTCAGGGTATAGGCTTTAGGTTACAGCATGAGTTGATTATTTCTCATTGGTAGGACCTATTACTTTTTGAATTCATTGGTGGTCGCCTATTGTCCTTTGAATTCATTGGAGGCCCTTAATGGGGAAATACCTTTGGCATGCAGAGGGGGTGGTGAAGGACCCCTGCTAAGGGTAGTTCGCTCATTTCCTGGAACAGGGGGTTTTCCTAAATTCCACCTGGTGTTTGCCTAAGGCAGCCTTTGTCCTTAAGTTTGAATCTTACATAAGTATTTGCTGGACCTTTGACACATGGCTGAACACACAGTGAACTTATAGCTTCAATTGTACAGTCATAGTCCTGGTCAAGGTTAAAGAGAGACATAGAAAGCTTATTAAAATGCTATTCTCTTCAAAAAAAAAAAAAAAAAAAAAGAATTGTTAAAGCTACCATCCAAAACAATACTGTGAAATAGGAACTGCTGTCACCTCCACAGGTAACATGGTTGAGTACAGAAAGGGTTTACACTTGACCAAAATTCACACTGCAATTACAGAGCAATAGTGATAAAAACTGCATGGTATTGGTACAGAGACAGACAGATAGACCAGAGGAATAGAATTGAAGACCCAGAAATGAACCCACACGCCTATGGTCACTTGATTTTTGACAAAGGAGCCAAAACATCCAATGAAAAAAAAATAGCCTTTTCAGCAAATGGTGCTGGTCCAACTGGAGGTCAGCATGTAGAAGAATGCAGATCGATCCATGCTTATCACCCTGTACAAAGCTTAAGTCCAAGTGGATCAAGGACCTCTACATCAAACCAGATACCCTCAAACTAATAGAAGAAAAAGTGGGGAAGCATCTGGAACACATGGGCACTGGAGAAAATTTCCTGAACAAAACACCAATGACTTATGCTCTAAGATCAAGAATCGACAAATAAAATCTCATAAAAGTGCAAAGCTTCTGTAAGGCAAAGGACACTGTTGTTAGGACAAAATGGCAATCAACAGATTGGGAAAAGATCTTTACCAATCCTACAACAGGTAGAGGGCTTATATCCAAAATATACAAAGAACTCAAGAAGTTAGACCGCAGAGAGACAAATAACCCTATTAAAAAATGGGGTTCAATAACTCCTAAGGAAATAGAAGCAGTCATTAAAGGTCTCCCAACCAAAAAGAGCCCAGGTCCAGACGGGTTTAGTGCAGAATTCTATCAAACCTTCATAGAAGACCTCATACCAATATTATCCAAACTATTCCACAAAATTGAAACAGATGGATCACTACCGAATACCTTCTACGAAGCCACAATTACTCTTATACCTAAACCACACAAAGACACAAAAAAGAAAGAGAACTTCAGACCAATTTCCCTTATGAATATCGACGCAAAAAATACTCAACAAAATTCTGGCAAACCGAATCCAAGAGCACATCAAAACAATCATCCACCATGATCAAGTAGGCTTCATCCCAGGCATGCAGGGATGGTTTAATATACGGAAAACCATCAACGTGATCCATTATATAAACAAACTGAAAGAACAAAACCACATGATCATTTCATTAGATGCTGAGAAAGCATTTGACAAAATTCAACACCCCTTCATGATAAAAGTCCTGGAAAGAATAGGAATTCAAGGCCCATACCTGAACATGGTAAAAGCCATATACAGCAAACCAGTTGCTAACATTAAACTAAATGGAGAGAAACTTGAAGCAATCCCACTAAAATCAGGGACTAGACAAGGCTGCCCACTCTCTCCCTACTTATTCAATATAGTTCTTGAAGTTCTAGCCAGAGCAATCAGACAACAAAAGGATGTCAAGGGGATACAGATCGGAAAAGAAGAAGTCGAAATATCACTATTTGCAGATGATATGATAGTATATTTAAGTGATCCCAAAAGTTCCACCAGAGAACTACTAAAGCTGATAAACAACTTCAGCAAAGTGGCTGGGTATAAAATTAACTCAAATAAATCAGTTGCCTTCCTCTATACAAAAGAGAAACAAGCCGAGAAAGAAATTAGGGAAACGACACCCTTCATAATAGACCCAAATAATATAAAGTACCTCGGTGTGACTTTAACCAAGCAAGTAAAAGATCTGTACAATAAGAACTTCAAGACACTGAAGAAGGAAATTGAAGAAGACCTCAGAAGATGGAAAGATCTCCCATGCTCATGGATTGGCAGGATTAATATAGTAAAAATGGCCATTTTACCAAAAGCAATCTACAGATTCAATGCAATCCCCATCAAAATACCAATCCAATTCTTCAAAGAGTTAGACAGATCAATTTGCAAATTCATCTGGAATAACAAAAAACCCAGGATAGCTAAAGCTATCCTCAACAATGAAAGGACTTCAGGCGGAATCACTATCCCTGAACTCAAGCAGTATTACAGAGCAATAGTGATAAAAACTGCATGGTATTGGTACAGAGACAGACAGATAGACCAATGGAATAGAATTGAAGACCCAGAAATGAACCCACACACATATGGTCACTTGATTTTTGACAAAGGAGCCAAAACCATCCAATGGAAAAAAGATAGCATTTTCAGCAAATGGTGCTGGTTCAACTGGAGGGCAACATGTAGAAGAATGCAGATCGATCCATGCTTATCACCCTGTACAAAGCTTAAGTCCAAGTGGATCAAGGACCTCCACATCAAAGCAGACACACTCAAACTAATAGAAGAAAAACTAGGGAAGCATCTGGAACACATGGGCACTGGAAAAAATTTCCTGAACAAAACACCAATGGCTTACGCTCTAAGATCAAGAATTGACAAATGGGATCTCATAAAACTGCAAAGCTTCTGTAAGGCAAAGGACACTGTGGTTAAGACAAAATGGCAACCAACAGATTGGGAAAAGATCTTTACCAATCCTACAACAGATAGAGGCCTTATATCCAAAATATACAAAGAACTCAAGAAGTTAGACCACAGGGAAACAAATAACCCTATTAAAAAATGGGGCTCAGAGCTAAACAAAGAATTCACAGCTGAGGAATGCCGAATGGCGGAGAAACACCTAAAGAAATGTTCAACATCTTTAGTCATAAGGGAAATGCAAATCAAAACAACCCTGAGATTTCACCTCACATCAGTGAGAATGGCTAAGATCAAAAACTCAGGTGACAACAGATGCTGGCGAGGATATGGAGAAAGAGGAACACTCCTCCATTGTTGGTGGGATTGCAAACTGGTACAACCATTCTGGAAATCAGTCTGGAGGATCCTCAGAAAATTGGACATTGAACTGCCTGAGGATCCAGCTATACCTCTCTTGGGCATATACCCAAAAGATGCCCCAACATATAAAAAAGACACGTGCTCCACTATGTTCATTGCAGCCTTATTTATAATAGCCAGAAGCTGGAAAGAACCCAGATGCCCTTCAACAGAGGAATGGATACAGAAAATGTGGTAATCTACACAATGGAATATTACTCAGCTATCAAAAACAACGACTTTATGAAATTCGTAGGCAAATGGCTGGAACTGGAAAATATCATCCTGAGTGAGCTAACCCAAACACAGAAAGACATACATGGTATGCACTCACTGATAAGTGGCTATTAGCCCAAATGCTTGAATTACCCTAAATGCCTAGAACAAATGAAACTCAAGACAGATGATCAAAATGTGAATGGTTCACTCCTTCTTTAAAAGGGGAACAAGAATACCCTTGGCAGGGAAGAGAGAGGCAAAGATTAAAACAGAGACTGAAGGAACACCCATTCAGAGTCTGCCCCACATGTGGCCCATGCATATACAGCCATCCAATTGGACAAGATGGATGAAGCAAAGAAGTGCAGGCCGACAGGAGCCGGATGTAGATCGCTCCTGAGAGACACAGCCAGAATACAGCAAATACAGAGGCGAATACCAGCAGCAAACCACTGAACTGAGAATAGGACCCCCGTTGAAGGAATCAGAGAAAGAACTGGAAGAGCTTGAAGGGGCTCGGGACCCCATATGTACAACAATGCCAAGCAACCAGAGCTTCCAGGGACTAAGCCACTACCTAAAGACTATACATGGACTGACCCTGGACTCTGACCTCATAGGTAGCAATGAATATCCTAGTAAGAGCACCAGTGGAAGGGGAAGCCCTGGGTCCTGCTAAGACTGAACCCCCAGTGAACTAGACTGTTGGGGGGAGGGGGACAATGGGGGGAGGGTGGGGAGGGGAACACCGATAAGAAAGGGGAGGGGGGAGGGGGATGTTTGCCCGGAAACTGGGAAAGGGAATAACACTTGAAATGTATATAAGAAATACTCAAGTTAATAATAAAAAAATAAATAAATAAAATAAAAAAAAAGATACACCATAAAAAAAATGGGGTTCAGAGCTAAACAAAGAATTCACAGCTGAGGAATGCCAAATGGCTGAGAAACACCTAAAGAAATGTTCAACATCTTTAGTCATAAGGGAAATGCAAATCAAAACAACCCTGAGATTTCACCTCACACCAGTGAGAATGGCTAAGATCAAAAACTCAGGTGACAGCAAATGCTGGCGAGGATGTGGAGAAAGAGGAATACTCTTCCATTGTTGGTGGGATTGCAGACTGGTACAACCATTCTGGAAATCAGTCTGGAGGTTCCTCAGAAAATTGGACATTGAATTACCTGAGGACCCAGCTTTACCTCTCTTGGGCATATACCCAAAAGATGCCCCAACATATAAAAAAGACACATGCTCCACTATGTTTATAGCAGCCTTATTTATAATAGCCAGAAGCTGGAAAGAACCCAGATGCCCTTCAACAGAGGAATGGATACAGAAAATGTGGTATATCTACACAATGGAATATTACTCAGCTATCAAAAACAATGACTTTATGAAATTCACAAGCAAATGGATGGAACTGGAAAATATCATCCTGAGTGAGGTAACCCAATCACAGAAAAACACACATGGTTTGCACTTATTGATAAGTGGCTATTAGCCCAAATGCTTGAATTGCCCTAGATGCACAGAACACATGAAACTCAAGAGGGATGACCAAAATGTGAATGCTTCACTCCTTCTTTAAAAGGGGAACATGAATACCATTGGCAGGGAATAGGGAGGCAAAGTTTAAAACAGAGGCAGAAGGAACACCCATTCAGAGCCTGTCCCACATGTGGCCCATACATATACAGCCACCCAATTAGATAAGATGGATGAAGCAAAGAAGTGCAGGCCGACAGGAACCGGATGTAGACCTCTCCTGAGAGACACAGCCAGAATTCAGCAAATACATAGGCAAATGCCAGCAGCAAACCACTGAACTGAGAATGGGAGCCCCATTGAAGGAATCAGAGAAAGGACTGGAAGAGCTTGAAGGGACTTGAGACCCCATATGAACAACAATGCCAAGCAACCAGAGCTTCCAGGAACTAAGCCACTACCCAAAATCTATACATGGACTGACCCTGGGCTCCAACTGCATAGGTAGCAATGAATAGCCTAGTAAGAGCACCAGTGGAAGGGGAAGCCCTGTGTCCTGCTAAGACTGAACCCCCAGTGAACGTGATTGTTGGGGGGAGGGCGGTAATGGGGGGAGGATGGGGAGGGGAACAACCATATAGAAGGGGAGAGGAAGGGGTTAGAGGGATGTTGGCCCAGAAACCGGGAAAGGGAATAACAATCGAAATGTAAATAAGAAATACTCAAGTTAATAAAGATAAAAATATATATATAAAAAAATTCACACTGCAAGTAGCAGAATTCAACTATGACCATGTAATTCTAGATAACCAAATTACTCTAAAATCTGTCTTTTATAAAAAGAAAAGATATGATAGGTTCTTTTAATGTTGAAAAATATTTCTATTAAATATTTTTAGTATGTGTATTATGTTCAGAGCACTGGAATTGATCTTGTGTTGGCTTTTCAGTCATTTAAGTTTATCTAAGTTTTATTGACAGGAAGGCCAGCATTTTACATAATCTTTAACTGAATAATCTTTGCTTTTCTTTTGTTTAAGCAGGAAAGTAACTTTTTAAGGATTACAAAATGATCAAATATTATAAAGGGTGTCTTATAATACTTGGTCTGTTTTAATAAGCATATGTATGAAGGACTTTTGGTGCCATTTGGTGCGACTTAGTATCAAAGGGGACAAGTGTCCACCCTGCTGGCAGGAGACACTTGAGATCTTGCTGTCTTAGCGCTCATTCTTAAAGCCGTAGCTCTGACCTCTGACCTGAGGCCCTGTATCTGTGTGGTGAGTTCTGGTGTGAGGGTTTGGTCTTGAATGTACTGTTCAGCTGGTGTTTCCTAGCGCTCACACGCGCCCTGACTGAAGAGACAGAGGCATAGCACAGGGACCCCCACAGTAGTTTTTTGTCCTTCAAAGCTTTTGCTTCTTATGTTCTGGAGGAATGCAAAAATCATTCAGAATAAACATCAAATGTGAGACAGGAGTGTATAGCACAAGATAATGCCATGTTTTCTCTTAATTTTTCTTCTATCGAGAAATAGAGGCAGAAGCCTCGCAGAGATGGGGCTTTATTGGGGCGATGTTGCATCTGTGTTTGTTTCTCAGTTGGGTGACGGGAAGTGCAGCTGGTCTTCTGTATCAACCTCTCCTTTGTCCGTGAAGGCCTCCCACTCATGTGGGATGGTTTTTAGTTTCAGTAGATGTTTTATTTGCATTAATTGTGAGTACAGTTGAGGGATTGTCAGTTGAGGGAGCTGCTATTTGGGTATTGAACTGGCAAAGCCCGTGGCTGTAGCCGGAAGCAGTGGGAAACGTCTCACATATCATATGACTGTATTCTCGGGGTTGCGTTCTCTTTCCCGCTCCCCAACATTGCTTGTTTTGTGTAACTTTTATTTTGTTTTTTTCATCAGCCGCTCTTGCATTAATGGAAGCAGAGTGTAGATGTAACTGTTCTTAGATGACGCTCCGTGCCTCAGCTGGTATTTCAGGGGAGTCGGCTCCTCCTCTCTCCACCCTAAACTGTCATGAAGGAAGTGGCTTGAACTTCTTAGATGTCAAAGGGAAAATTGTACATGGCCTCTTGACAGCTCAAGAGAATTGGATACAGTCTAAAGCCACATGTGAATGCCTCCAAGACTCCATGCTGTAACTCTTTCATTGCACTTACTGCTCCTAATCAAAGAAGGAAACGACTCCCTTCCTTGTACCCCTGCCCACACAGCCTTACATAGGGGCTTCTAGAATTCTGTTCTTACATGCCTTTAACATGTAATTATCTGAGAGGCCATTTGCATTGTTCTGGGCTTAGAAGTCACCTTGAAGTCCAGGCCTTTGCTGAACCCTGGCAGCACCATATGGCCATAGCTGGGGTTGGTCTTGGCTGTGAGGATAACAGATGCCGTTTACTTAAAGATAGCTGGTGTCTGAGGTCAGCTTCATCTCAGGAGGTTTATAGAAAGCTCAAGTTTGGTTCTGTACATTCTTCATGGTGTTTTAAGAAAAACAGCAAGGAGTGAATTTCTTCTAGGACTTTAAATGACTGTTTAAGGTAAATGATCACTTCTCTAGCATACAACTTTGACTGTGGGGAATGATGCAGGGGCTCTGTGCACACAGTCTTGAGTCAGGCTCCCCAGGGATGCTTTCTCTGCCCCACATCTCCTTCAGAAACTGTTTTCGGGGGAAGAGATGAGCTGTTGAATGAGGGGGAGGGGAGAGGAAGGGTGTGTGTGTGTGTGTGTGTGTGTGTGTGTGTGTGTGTGTGTGTGATTCTCAGTGATAATGAATATATACAGTGAGACCTGCATTTAGCATCATAGCTTTAGATAGTTTGACTAATGTCACCCTGAAGTTACAGTTGTAATTTAACAGGAAAAAAAGAAGCAGAATTAAAGATTGTTTTAAATTAACAAAAGGAATATTAGAGAGAACCAAGTGTTAGAAATAGTTTACACTTTTCTGAAAATTAGAAAGTCTATGGGGAACTGATTCAAGAGTAGTTACTATCCTAAATGATATAAATATGCCTCTGAATCATGCCAACAGAATCTGAGGAAATCTTCATGCTAAGAGAATATCAGTATTTTCCTAAATTCTCTTCAGACATTTTTATGAAAGGTGCTTGCTACATGTATCTTGTTATTTTTGCTAGAATGAGGGGGAGGCAAAGTTGGTTAACATCTTTCTCACCATTGATTTATTTATTAGTTGGATTTTTGGACTTGATTTAGTTAACATGAAGTATATGTTTTCTCTTTTAATGTACTTTAGAACTTAGGATTTTAATTTCATAAATGCCAATTGTGAAGGTCTGACTTTTTTTTTGCAAAGTAGAAATTATCAAAATTGACTCAGTGAGAAACAAAACAAAAATCCCAAGTCTTCATGTAGCATCCATGATCTTGAGCTGGTCGCTCGTCTTTCCTGGAAGGTAGAGATAGACCCAACTGGCTGTTCGTGTCACGTTACACTGGCTGCCAAAACTGTTCTAAAAGAGAATTGAGAACGTGAGTCATCTCATTTAACCAAGTTTAAATTAAATTATGCAGTGAGTATAACTTCAAACCCCGACAAAGCCCATTTAAGAACACTCAAAGGTAGATGAGTCTTCTCCACAAATGTGAATAGTTAACAAACTGGATCTTGGGTTGTTCAAGGTCAAGCTGCACCAATCTAGGAATGACTGGTTGGTTTACGTTAAGTAGATCCATTCTGCGATTAGAAGATGTTAGAGAAGCTGGCTGAGAGGATAGTCTCACAGTGTGAACGCAGGAAGATTTTCTCTGTGATCCTAAGGAGCTAATGGTGTTAGAACGAAGCCATTCCTAGCAGATTAGCAACTTGGTTGGTACATGTTATCTACCAAAAACCTACGACAGAAATGTAAGTAATGGCAAAATGTTGAAAGGATTGACTTGTAAAATTAGAGCTTGTTTAATTATATGCATTGCCATGTTAGGTGCCCTCCCCAGCACACAAACTCAAGTCGAAAACCTAGAAGGACAGGAGAAATGAAAAATAAAAAAGCGTTATTTGTTGACAAAGCAATTTAGCCAGAGACTGATGATGTTCTGAGTACCAAAAGGAACTTGAAGATACAACTCGCCAAACCATAAGTCCTATTTGTAGTAGCAACGATAAGAGATGGGTTTAAAAATGCATTTGAGATGTTTAAGAAAAACACTAAAAAACAATTTTTAAATGATTTACAAGGAAGTTCATAGGTTGGAGACTCATCAGGATAATAAGCTATTTATCGTCTGTCTAATCTTTAGACTACTCATTCCCACCGCAAATAGATCTTAGCCTGTGTGTCTTGCAGTTTGTTTGTTTATTTCCTTTCATTTCCCACGTGCATTTATGTGTGTACCACATGAACCCTGGTCAAAGACCAGCTTGCAGTTCTCTCTCCTTCCACCGTGTGGGTTTCTGTGGGGGGGTCTCACACTCAGGTCATCTAGCCTAGTGGCAAGTTCCTTTAGTCACTGAGCCATCCTGCCATCCCTTTCTTGAGATTATCGAGTTGATTCTAATGCTATAGAAGTAAGGGCCCTAAATAGTCAAGCTACACCAAAGGAATTTTCTGTTACACGACGAAGTAGAAGGAACAGCCTGCAGTGCGTATGGGAGGACTCTGTGTATTCCCCATGTGGCTCTGCCCCTATTACAGCCATGACCACATCTGTTCAGCCCCTTACCCAGAGCCGGGACACCCAGCTGACTTTTAGCATCTTCCTCCTGCTATCTTGGACCACTTTCCTCAGGGATTGTGAGAAGGTGAATATAATGAGTAATGCAGATGGGCTTTGCTTCAGGTGTTAGAGCTGGCTTGCTGGTTTCAAGCCTGTCTGTCCCGTGGCTGCTGATGACTGGAGGCTATTTAATCTCGGCTTCAGTTTCCTCATCAGAAGATCAGAAAAACCATAGTGACCCCTCTATGTTACTAAAATTAAACAAATCAACCTGCTTAAAGCGTTCAGAGCATCACCTGGCATTAGTTACACAGGAAATATTAGATGTTATTGTTATTATTTCTCTGCATTGTTTTATTGCTCAAAACACTTTTCTTCTTGTGTTACTTTCTCATAATACTTTGCATTGGCTTTAATTGTCCCTTTAAGTGTTAAAAATAAACAGCAGGTTTATTTAACCGCTGAAGACTGAACGCCAGGAATAGCTGGGGTTTAAAGTGCTGAGAGCTTATCTTTGCAGACAACTGACAGTTTAGTCTAGAGATTCTTTAAACACAATTACTGATGCGTGATTTACCGGCTCAAAGTTTGTCAAGTGTGCAGTCTAAGTAGACGGGAGTGCCTGAAGGTTCCATTGAGAATATAGAATTCTCTCTACAATTGGAGGGATGAATAAAAATGGACAGGTAAACCAGTGGCTCTAGAAAAGTGAGCCTCTCATAGAATATGCAATTATTTAATAAATGTCATGACCATGCGTATGTGGGTGGGGTACAGCCATCAGCACATATAAAGAATCTTTTCATGGTGAATGACCTGGAAATTTCGAGAAAAGGATACGTTAGGCAGAGGAGGTTCAGCTTTAAGGCTGACAGCAGTCACATGCTATGGATTGGAATAAGCTGTCACTGACGGCTCCCATGCCTTTATCCTGACCCGGACTCCTTCCTGCGGGTTGGCTTCATGCCCAACTCTTTGGGATGCTGGGTATGAGGCTTACTGAGAATTGATGAGCAACTGGCATAAGTAAGCCACAGCCTGTTCCTGGGAGGCGCAGGCCAGTTTCCAGAGCCTTCGTGCAGCCAGGCTCCAGCCCCGCTCAGACCAGTGCTGAAACCACTTTTCTGGACTTGCTGCAGAGGCCTGATCTTCCCAGCCTCTCCTGCCAGTTAAATTACATAACTCCAGTGCAGTCGGAGATGTGCTCTCCATCTGAGAAGTAGTTTTTACATCCAGCTTTTCTTTCTCAGAAATGTAGAGGCATTGGGGAAATCAGTTTTATTCAATTGGACTAGGGTTAGAAGCTTTTACTTAACACGGGTCTTCTTTTGAGGTATTTCATATTACATAGTGGTTTCTTTTTCTCTAAGACAGAGATGGTCATAACCTAACAGACCGTGTGATAATATTTGCAGAATCCCCAGCACACTGCCGAATAATAGCGATGTAGTGAGCTTATAGCTCCGTTATTCCTACCCCAAAGCTGGGCTCACCCAGTCTCTCAGCCAGTGTTTTTGCTTTTAGGGCTAAAGATTCTCTGTTACCTATTTTTCATATATATCTCCCCTTGAAAGAACTTAAGTTTGCAGTTCAGTAAGTTGAAACTTAATGATCTTCAGGTGCCTTCTTTGTTGGCTTAAAAACCATCTCGTGGAGCATAGCAAGAACATCTTTGAAAGACAGCAGAATTACAGAATGTATCTAGCAGTTATCAAGAACATAGTAAGTATAGTACTTACTTAAGGCATATTTGTTCTTTTATGAAATGTGCTGTACATGTCCAAGCTGACATGTTAAATGTTGTTTTCTCATTCTTTTTAGCAGAATATGAAGCACGAATTACATATTGGAGGGAAATTTTTATTCATATGTAAATCACTTAAACAGAAAAGTTAAAAAATTAAAAAAAATTTTTCATCCATGGAGCTATGTCTAGGTATGTTTTGAATTCTTGATGAGTTAAAATAAAAGCAATTAAATACAAAAGATATCCCCTAAATAATTTTACAAGCCACTTAAAAATTTGATCAATCTAGCTACGATTTTTCAAATCGAGAATACTTCAGAGGACTCAAGCTGAAGGATGGACCTTGACCTTAATGAATTATTTTTAATAATAATTTTTAAAAAAGCAAATACACGAGTTACTTATGAGAGATGCACAAAGCACCACAAGATTAATTTTCCACCTTCTCTGTATGTGCTGTATGTGTTTCCTACGTATTATGAACATAATTACACATGCTACTTTTGTCCAAAAATGTTCAGCGGGTGTAACATTCCATTGTTTGAAGGTAGCGTTGACACTGCTCCTGTCTAGTTAACTATTTCAGGACTTTAAGCCTCAGCAGAGATGAAATTAACAGTCCCTAAACGTCCACTGTTAGTTATGGTATACGTTCCTCTCATGTCACATAAAAGTGACACCAGCCATCGCATCACATTGCTTTGTCTTTTACATCCACATGTTAAATATTATTCCTCAGGCCAAATGGGGGAAATCCTCTGTCGGTAGAGTTTCTTATTCCATGATTTTTATTGTTATAAGCATACATGCATAGTTTAACCCAAATGAAATAGCATACTTTATCCCACCCGTTATTTTATAATGCCTGTATTTCTTTATGATAAAACTCTTATCTATTATTAATAGCATAGACTATTGAGAATCAATTTGAATATTGGAGCTATTCAGAGTATAATTTACCTACTATTTGTCTCATGATTTCATGCCTCATCTTTGATTTTATTAAAGTATTGTCTCTAAATACTGTATAATAATGAACTTGGGTAATTGTAGTTGAAGCATAAATAGTGGTATCTTGTTTATAGTTCTTTACTGGGACAATGTAAAGGATAAATTGTTTAAATAAATATAGAAGACCTACCATATCTTGCCTTATAGAAGGCATAGATTGAATGAAACATTATTTTCCTTCCTGATAACACAGTAAGTTAGAGCATGAACTGGTCCGCAAAAAAAAAAAAAAAAAAAAAAAAAAAAGCTAGAGTGTTTTAAAAAGTGAAAGTACCCATGTGGGCCATCTCTGCCGTCAAGTGCTGTCAGATTCGGGTATTTTCTAAGATTTCCTTCATGCACTCTGAGTTCCAGACTCTGGAAGAGTAGAGATAGTTGGCGGGCTTCCATAGGTAGTGTAATTTCAAGTTTACCATAATTTAGTTTGACAGTTAAATCATGAAACAGATGTTAAAGCATTTGCGAAGCCCAGTGAGCTCCTTTTTAATTGGCAGCCTGCACCTTCATAATTGAAGCTACACTTATACTCTTATCTTAGATTTTCCTTGAACTGTAATGATTTAGTACGTATGTGAGAATCAGCCGCCGTTCCACATCACGAGACAGCGCAGCCAGCACACTTCAGTGTGGTCTGCTGGTTTCCTCCGTTTGCATTTCGCATCCGTCTTTCCTCCCTTCGCCTGGATTTTACCCCAGTTCTTCACAAGATTAAAGAACACACTCTTTTCTATCAGAAGGTTGCTTCCTCGTAGCTGGGAAGGTTGTGCCAAGAGAGTACTTGACTGAGAACAATGCGTGTTAATACCACTCATTAACGACACTCTAGTTAATGGAAAAGTCATGAGTGCAAGGTGCATCCCATCGGGTTCTTAGAGGGCACCCACATGACCTTCCGATTTTTGCTTCTGTGGCATTCAGGGAGAGAGAAAGCACATCATTTTTTGGTTTCCCTCTCCTGGCTGCTAACGGCTGTTTCCTTGCTGTCTGTGTATGGGCTCAGGAGTTGGCTAATGGTTTTTGAGGGTGACCTGGTTTAGTGCACAGATTCTGTGGACCTTGGGTGGCAGTTGAGAGGAGGCGTCATCAAGGAGCACTCAGCTGTGTCACTCTTACTCTGCCTGTCCTTAGATGCTCCCAGTTGGCTCTCCGTCTTCTCAGGACAGAATCTCAGGGTGGGGTTTAGAACTGGAGTGTTGTTTCTCCAGAGACAAAAGGGCTGGCCCTATCAGCCTCATCCATCGCTGTTTTCCTTGGATTTGCTCATTGGGGTCAAATGTGGTCTTCTCTCCTGATGACTCTCGCTTAGGACCTCTGTAGTTTCTCTCCTTCACCTTTAAGGGGTAGCCTTGCTCAAGGATACAGATGTCGGCACAAGTTTCCGACTGCTGCCTGGACACGCTGTGACTAATTTAGTAGCCTAATAAAACACAAATTTAGTAGCTCCATCCAGTACAAATTTATTTTCTTATAAGTCTGCAAGACTGGAGTCTAATGCATGCTTCTGTAAGCTAAAGGCACAGTATTGACAGAAGAGGGTTCCTATTGCCTGTGGTTCATGACTCCTTGTCCATCTTAAAAACCAGTGAGGTTGTGTTCTTGAACCTTCTGCTGTAGTCAGACCTCCTGCTCTCTGCTCACAGCTGGGAAAACTGTTTTCAGTTTTAAGGTCTTAAGATCACATTAAACCTACCCACATGACCCGAGCTGCTGTGCACATGTCATAGCCCTTATTGTTGGTTAAGCCTTCACAGTCACTTTTTGTCATGGAAGGCAGTACTCTGAGGGGAAGAAATACACATGTCTGTTTTCAGGAAGATACCCTGCCTGCAGTGTTCTTTCCTCAGTCTTTTCCCCCTCAGGTCATGAGAGTCTAGAGACTTGAAAGATGAGTTATTCTTCCTCACAACAATGTGCTCAGGGTCAATTACTTTCAAGGCATAAAACCCAGTACAGTGATGTCTAGACTTGGGTTTGCTGCCTAACTGCAGCATGATTTACTGCCTCCTAGGTTCTTCCCACTATGGTCCTCCATGGACCAGTGGGGTTTTCCCCTCTCAATCCTCACTTCCTCAAATCCCCATGTGTATTGTATGTGTGCTGTAGATATGGCTGTGGAGCCCCAGTGATCGGCGTTGAGTTCTTAAAACGAAACTAAATTGTTTTCAGTTACTCATTTATGTCTATAAGATGTAACAATTTGTAGTTTAAAAAAAAGTTTCTAGCCATCCACCCAGGAGACAGACATGTAACTAATCGTTACTATGTGCATGAACAAGTATTTGAAAAAGTGCACGTGTGTGTGGTGTGTGTTTTAGTGGAAACATACCAAAGCTTAAGTCCTCAGGTTTCTTGGCAGGGACTCAGAGCATTAATCAGCTGAAGAACCACTTTCAACTTTCGGAGAATCTTCATGAATTATACTTTCGCTGGTGGAGTTTTTGATATGTAAAAGGATGTGACAGAACTTGTAGGCTACTTCCCACTTCTTAGTTTCGGAAGGAACTGATAAACAATTAGAATTCTGCTTGATTCTCACTAGGTGTGTGGCCGTGTGCAGCATTCTTAACTCAGTCCTCAGTTATCTGTTGATCGTTTCTTCCTCAGTGAACTGCTGTGAGCTTTGAAGGGTCCGAGAACCCTGTACAGAGGGCATTCAGCCATCAGACCACTATTTCTCCACCATTAAATACCATGTGCTTTCTCCAGTTGTTCACCATGTTTCCACTGTGATTCTATAAAACAGCTTTCTTGGTCCAAGGCAGCTCTTGTCTCTTAGGCCTGAGGAGTTGCCTTTAGATGCCCAGGGGACCATGCAGCTCATCTGGCCACATAGCAGAAGTGGATGTGCCAGGGAAATCAGGGGGCTGCAACTTCTAGATGTGAGAGTGTAAGAAATCAGTTTCCTATCAAGATCAGTTTTAGTGTTTATAGAACATAGATCTCATGTTGTCCTTTCCCTTACGTGTTTATTGTTTGTAAATCTGATGAGATATTTAGAGAGTGATCACTTTAAAAAAAACTTCTACTCTAATTAAAATGGTGGAAAGTGATTCTTTTAAAAATGTTTTCGAACAAAACAAACCATCTGCCATTTTCAAGGTTGACTTATCAGCCACATGTTGTATCTGCTTCTAAATCTTCAATGAGCTAGGAAGCATTTTTATATAGGCATCGCCATGTGCAAATAATATTAAATGTTAAATGCACCGGATATGAGCATTAACACGTTGGTCTCAAATGAACAAAGGACATTTTATCAGATTAAATATTTTCATAGAACAAGAATAAATTGAACGTTTATGAAATCATTAGGAGTAAGATTACCCCCCTCTTTCTACCAAGTTTGATAGGATATTTGCTATTTAGAGTCTAGTTTTGTTGACAACAGGGGATGATGGGGCATGGGTTCCTATTTCCTTCCTGCTTTCTAATGTTAACAGATATCTTTCTATGTTCATACATGTGAAACAGTGGCCATCTTATGAGCTGTAAATAGACCTGCAAGCTGCTAAAGCAGATATTCAATATTCAATATTCCAGAAGTGGAATGTTTTCTTATGAGTCACTTACCCCTGACTCAGCACACCTAAAGTGTGACCTGAAAAATAATCCGGTTAAAACTACCTAGAGAGGCAATTGTCATTGACACCTAGACCAGCTCCTGGTGTAGAAAGGTGATGCTCTAGTAAGTCATGAGTAAGACGGTGGAGTCTATCGAAGGCTAACCGGTCCACTTCATGGGCAGCCCGTGTTCTCCTGCTGATGAGCTGCCTCAGAGGTCATGTGGGAAAGCCCTTGACTGGGCAGAGTGCTATGAAGGGTCTGTGATGCCTACTATGGGTCCATCATAAGTTGAATTCTCCCTACAAGTTTCTGTAATCTCTCTGTGTGAGCAGCCACATTCCTTGAGGGGGACAGTCTGAGGTGGACACCTGTGGGATGGGTAGCTTAACTACTTGGACATTAACACCGACAGGTTGCTAACATGTCATGAGAATGATGTTGGATTTTTTTGTGTGTGCCTGGTGGGGGCTCTGTAGCCAGTCCTCAGGGGCTTTTTAAACTTAAACAGACATATATTTTTTCATTGTTTCTTTTTGTAACTCCATAGAACTTTCAGAGAACCTGGATTTGACTAAACTTTAAAGAACCAGATAAGAGTAGATTTTTATTTTGACATTGTCTCTGTAATGTATCCCATGGTCCTAGTTTTATTTCTTTGGCTATGATAAACACCTTGACCCAAAAAGGCTAGTTAGGAAAGGAAAAGATGTGTTTGTCTTACAGTTTAAAATTATATCCTTTTTGAGAAGTCAAGGCAGGAATTCAAGCGGCAAGTCACCGGCATCCAGTCAGGAACAAAGACGATAAACATGTCACTGTTTCTGCATTCTCTCTTGCCTAGCTTTTCCTCTCAGATACTGTTCAGGACTCCCTGCCTAAAAAATGGAGGCATCTAGAATGGTCTCGATCTTCCTCCACCAGTTAAAAGTCAAGACTTGGCTCTTGGCTAGTCTGAGTCTAGATGATTTCTCGTTGTGACTTTCCTCCCAACAACTTCTAGTTGTGTCATGGTGACAATTAAAATTAGCCAGCATGTCCATCCATGACAAATTGATGCACAAACACACATCACTTCAAGCCATAATTTTTACCCCTGTTCATATCATCATATAAATTACAGTCCAGTTCCGAAAGCCTCCAAAATCATAAATTCTATTATTTCAAAAGTCCAGAGTCTCTTTAAAAGGACAAAATTTCCTATGAAATTAAAAACTAAAAATACTTATGTATTTTATTAAATATTTTTTTATTTCAAAAAGAAGTGCGGAGAAAATGGTTACTCTAAAGCAAACCCCAAATCCAGTGTTGTAAATTTGAGAGCTGTGCCTCCATGTTCAATCGTCTGTGACTCTCTCACTCACAGACAATGCAGTCTTTTGGTTTGCAAAGGGCTTGAGCAGCCTCACCTCCCCAGGTCTCCACACTGACAATGTTTTGGTGGACACCTCATGGTCCTGTCACCTCCAGTATCTTGGGGTCTCCACTGTAACTGAGGCTTCACTTTCACCAGTGGCTTCTCAGTGCCTCTTCTTGGGGACTCTCAACTGTGGGGTGTGGCCTTGGTTGCTTGCTGTGACCCTCTCGTGCCTTCAAAGCCAGTACTGTATAGTAGACTATTACATTGCCAAGTTCTTCTGTAGGGTTGAGGTATAACCTGGCCCTCTTGGACCACAGCTGCATCAGTTTCTGCATGCCAGCTTTGAGAAAACACTTTCCCTTTGACTTGAGGAAGCACAATGAGGCTTTGCCTCGGTGGTGCTAAACCAGTCATAGCTAGTTCTTCAGCCCCCAGCCTCATGAGCATCCTGTTTCCCCAGTGAAGCAGGGAAAGATGGCTTCATGTGCACTCACTCAGCATACCCATTATAGGAAATAGGAAAGCAGTGTCTAATGACCTCCCCAGACATAAGTCAGAACCAAAACCATGAAAGGATGTTTAGTGATTTTCTCTAACCCCTGTTAGGTCCCAGGAACCATGAACCCTTGACACCTGATGTTCTGTCAGGGAAAGCGACACAAGTCAGGTGTGCTTTCTCCCCTCATGTGGACTGTGGAGCTGGGATTAACGCCAGCTGCTAGCTAAGGGCAGTTGGTACTCTGCTGGAGCTTGCTCATGTGTGGAATGTAGAAGAGGCTCCAGGTTAGGGAGAGGAGAAGGCTGGTGTGCCGTGTGCTTCACCTGCCTTTGAACTATGTGCTGATGAGCAGTGACGGTCCTCTCTGGATCTTCACACCCACTGTGTACGTGGACATGAGTCAGAAGCCAAGAGGATGCCTCAGTGCAGAACACTGCCATGATTGCTCTCCTTTAAAAAAAACAAAACAACAAAATTACCGTCCATGATGGAAGCTTGCCTGGGATGCCTTCTGAACTGAAGGGTGTTCATTCAAGATTGGTACCTGCTCCATCTTCAGTATCAGGAACTTCTGTGAAGTTGCTTGTTGTGCGTAAACGAAAGACAGTTGTCTGGGCGTCTGTCTTTGCCTAGTGAGGACTTGAAAACTGCACAAAAGCGTGTGTCAAGAAGAATATAGAATTCTAATTTCTTCTCATCGTTGTCCCACGTTTGTGGAGAAAGCAAGTGACTGGCTCTAGACATGACCTGCTAGGCTAAACTTGCCTTTTCATTTATGTCCTGGATACCCTTTAATCGAACAAAATTAAGGGTCTTGGGTCATTCATTTAGTGATTTTTATTTGTTTTCCTTTGAAATTTTAATTCTGATGTATTGGTTATAGATTATGAAATGACTTGAAGTAGTTAAGATCTTAGGTTCTAGGATTGGGTAGAAATGGTTTTATTTTTATTGTGCATGTATGTTCTCATGGGAATGCTTGTGGGAAACCAATGACTATCTCAAATGTCATTCCTCAGATACTATCACTCTGTTTTTAGTGGGGGCAGGGCTGGATCTCTCTGTGGCCTGCCACTTCATCAAGCAGCTTGCCCTGCCCCTCTGAGCGTCACTGTACTCTTTTTAAGATGGGGAAAGTGAATGAAGCCCCCTTCCCCCCATATCTCAGACACAGTGAAGTGTGCACCCCTACTGCACCTTGTATGAGCTCAGGGGTATGAGAGGGACTGTTGCTTGCTTATTTGGAGTGATCTTCCTAGTGCTGCTTTAGTTACACAAACTCACTTTCTTGCTAGCATCGCTTTTTAAAGCACTATGATGCTTATGGACACTAGTTTTAACCACATACAGGCTACCTCCCAATATACACGAGTCTTGAGACATAAAAATCTGGAACTCTTTTTAATCAGTGAATATGTTTATACTGTGCCGTGTGGACGCCGTCCAGTTGTTCTGTAGTGGAGAGATGTCTGTGTCTTGGTCAGTTTTGCTTTTGGAAGTTTCTCTCACCTCTTCCCCTCGATGTGTCCCTGGCATTTGCCTTATCCAATATTTCTTTTTCCTTAGCATTCCCACGTCAGTCATAATCACCTTTTTATTTCTAGGACTGCTTTCTGCATACTGGCTTTCTGTCTCTTCTTCTTCCAGTGGTGTGGTATGGAACTTGATGAGAAAACCATCCCCCATGTGGCTTGCCCCTCCCATTCCTGCTTGAGATACACCCAGCTGACAAGGTTACTACAAAGGTTCAGAGGTCATTTACTACTGCCCTTGAAAATCTCAAACATCCTTTGAAATCCTATGCCCTGATTATACCCCAGAGTATATATTATATTAGTGCTTATGTTGGGAACCCCAGAATCTGTTTCCAGAGCTCTGAGGGCAGCCATAATGTACATCCCAGTGTGAGAGCTGCTTTAGTGCAGTCCTGCAGAACCCCAGGTAGAATCGTAAGGGGTGAGGTGGGCAGGCTAGGGAACGCCTGGGAAGTGCAGACCACCGTTCCAACAGGTTTCAGTGGTGAACACCAGTGAGGGAGATGGGGCTGTTACTTGTGGATTGGTAGGAGGAATGTAATGTATTCGTGCCAATAAGGATATACTAATGAGTGTATATGTGTGCACATGTACACACACACATACACACACACACACACACACACACACACATGCAAACACACACACATACATGCATACGTTTGTGAGTCTGAGTATAGGTTTACAAACATGTTTGAAGTGTGCAGAAGATCCTGGGTACTTTTGGTACCTTTTTTTTTTTTTTATTTTGGGGGCCTATCCTTCAGTTTTCACATTTCCCTCCACTCCCACCCACCTTAATTTTGGTCTCCAACCTCTCCCTGCCAGTGGTATATCATTCTTTCCCTGTCTAATTCAGTTAGATTTTTTAAATGGTGTTTAGAGTTTATTATCCCTCTCCATATTCCCTCCTCTACCCAGCTGTCCCATCCTCCACTTGGATCATCCTATTCTAATCACTCCCCCTTTCCCTTCATAACACCGTATTTATTTCCCCTTCCTTAGAAGAGCCTGCTCCTCCTCTCCCCTCCACACACACCCTGTTCCCTTGCTAACTACCTAACCTGTGTGGAGACTTTAAACGAAACACACATTTCTGGAGCTTCGAAGCTGACAGCCGAACATAGAACATGTGCAGCTTGTCTTTCTCGGTCCGAGTTGCCTCACTCGAGATGATTGTTTCTCACTTCACCCAGTGACCTGGAAATTTCATAATTTTATTTCCCTTAACGGCTGATTACTATTCCATTATATAAGCATACCACATTTTCATTCTTCATTATCAGTTGGTGGACACCTAAGCTGTGCCCAGTTTCTGGCTATTATTAATAGAACAGTGATGAACATGTATGGATGAGAGTCTCTGTAGTAAGATGCGGAGTCCTCTGGGTGTGTGCCCAGGAGCGCTATACTGCATCCCGTGCTGGATTGACTTTGCGCTATCTCAGGACCGCCACACTCATTTCTGTCACGGCCTGTACCAGTTTGCACCTCCACCAGCAATGAATAAGTGTTCCTCTTTCCCACTTCCTCCACAGCATGGGCTATCATTTCTTTTATTGATCTTGGCCATTCTGCCTGGAATAAGACGAAATCTCACAGTAGTTTTAATTTCCATTTCCCTGATGGCCCAGAATGCTTCCTTAACTGTTTCTCAGTCATTTGTTTGTTTCTCAGTCATTGTTTTGAGAACTCTGGTTAGTTCTATATCTCATGTTTAAATTGTATATTTTTTTATGTTCAGTTGGATTTTGGTGGGAGGGGCAGTTCTTTGTATGTTCTCAACGCTAGCCCTCTGTTGATGTGTGATTGGTGAAGATGTTTTCCCATCCTATTGGCCACTGCTTGGCTGGAATGATGGTGTCCTCTTCTATAGGGAAGCCTAGCCACATGGCGTTATCAGTTCTGAGCCCGAGTTTTACATTCATCCTGATTTGACCGTGACGGTGACTCTCTGGGCCACAGCTGAAAGCTGAAGATGCTGATTTGCTAACCCACCCTTGGGTTGAGGGAATTTTCCTTCCTTCAGAATCCATGGGTGATGTTTATGGTTTCTCTGTGGCAGCCAGCACTGCCCACTACATATTTATACTAATGCACTTTCAGTATAGTGAGTTATTGGTGCTTTTTAACAAGGGGAAGGTTTGAAGGACATACAGAAAAATCCTGTGTGTATTGGTATTAGTCAGAGGCTTTTCAAATGCCTTTTGAATCTAACATGCATATGAAATTTGAATTTACTGTATCAGAAATAGCATTGGGTGCTATGTCTTAGGAATCTATCTTGTGGAGTTCATTGCCTTACAAAGTTCCAATGGCTGCAGCACCTGGAACCTTTGCTGAGGACACATCTGTTTTCTGTTGCCTTAGTTCCTATATAGAAAAAAATTAAATATATATATATATATCTTGTTATTGGGTTTTGTGTGTGTGTGTGTGTGTGTGTGTGTGTGTGTGTGTGTGTGTGTGTGTGTGTGGTGTTTTGCCTGAATGTATGTCTGTGGGCCATTTGCATGGGTAATGCCCGTGTAGGCCAGAAGAGGGCATCAGATCTCCTAGACTGTAGTTAAAGACAGTTTTGAGCCACTAGGTTGGTGCTGGGAATTGAACTTGGGGCCTTTGGAGAACAATCAATGTTTTTATCACTGAACCATCTCTAGATAAGAGTCTATAAGCTCTTTTTCACAGTAGAGAAACCTAGTTTATGAAGAATTTCAAAGGACTGTGGAAGCTGCCTGTTGGCATTAGCAGTTGAAATGAAACAAGGTAGCTTGTGAGCTGTGTGAGACAAAGCTCACGTTTTCCAGTTGTGGCTGCATCACGCACAGTGGATTGACATCTACACGCGTGTAGAGTTCATCTGTCTGATGGTAAATCTTACTCTGAGGAGTAGTTTGGTGTGTGGAGTGGTTCTTAAAAGCATAGTAAGCCTTGTTTCTAGAAACTTAAATGGTTAAACTTCAATTATTTCTGTCCCATTTGGGATTAAATATTTAAGTAGAAACAGTATAAGCCTGGTCCTACTATGAGAGAAACATTAGACAAGTCCCACTGGGTGACATTAAACAGAATGATTGATGTGCCTCAGAACCGTCAATATCATCAAAATGAGGAAACTCTAAGATGTGAGGACAGCCCCGGGCATCCTAAAGAAGGGAAGGTGGAACATAGTGGCTTGTTGGATGGGCCAGGAATGGAAGAAGAAACTACAACAGGATGCAGAAGCCTGGATGGAGGTTGGGCTTCAGTTAATGGTGAGGTGCAGGACTGGTCCATCCATCACAACAGATGCATCCCACTGGTAGACAGGGACAGTGACAGTAAAAGCTGTCCTTTATAGGCACACTGTGGGCCATTAGAATTATCTGCATATGTAAAACTATCCTAAGACAAAGGTTATGTTAAAGAACGAGACTCTGTCAGAGGTCTGCTATAGTGGAGTCCTCTTGTCAGTACAGCAAGAAGCCCTGCAGTTTTCGGGAATTCCTTTAGATAGTAAGAGTAGAATAGTCAAATCCTTTAGATTGACTTTTTTTTTAACCTTAACTATGGGTTTATGTCCCACTGTTGATTTGTCTGTCCACCTGCTTCACCACGGGGTAAAGAAATAGACTTGTACTTTTAGCATCTACTTTATACCAACTCTGTACTGCACACCATTGAAATCAGTGCACCAAGTTTTAGAAGCCCGTGGGATAGGCTTACTGTTGCTACAAAGAGGAGCATGGAGACAGGGAAGACTGAGTGTTATGTGTGGTCTTGTAGAGGCCACTGACAGAACCTCCTGAGACCCAGGGGTCCCCTGTCCCACTTCCCATTCTGTCTGCTTCCACAAAGGATTTCTTTAAACAAAAAATGCATACATTTTAAAAAGTCCATAAGAGGTTTTGAAATAATTATAGGCATTCGGAAAGTTAAAAGATTATAGTGGGTATGGTCCTGAGTGCCCTTCTCCCAATTCACTCAGTCGTATTATTTTGCATAATGGTAGAACCTTAGCAAAATTGGGAAACTATCATTTGGCATGGATGTAAAAGTACTAATTGTCATTTGACAGAATGTAAAAGTATGAACCAGACTATAGGCCTTACTCAGTTTTTACCCATTTGCTGAACATACGTTTCCATGCATGTGCTTGTACGCATGTAACTTCATACACTTTTATCCCTTGTGTAGGTTTGAGTAGCCTTTACTGCCACAAGATCCTATTTCAGCACAGGAAACTGCTTTCCTCTACGCAGGCGTCTTTGGGCCCCGCTCCCCAGTCTGTTAGTAACCGCTCGTCTTTTCTCCATGTCTTCAGTTTTGTCTGTTTATGCTTGTGTGTATAGATGGAATCATATGGCCCCTTATTTGGACTTTTCCCACTGAGCTTACTGTCTGGGCTCACCAGGTTTGTCAGTAGATGTCTTTCCTGCTGATTAGCTTGTAATGGTGTGACCGCACCGTAGTCCTTCCACCGTTCACCCCTTTGAAGGGCACTTGGGTCACTTAAAATTTTTGCTGTTATGAAAAGGCTGTCATGAATATTTGTGTACAGATTATTTGTGTGAACAAAACTTTTCATTTCTCTGGGATAACTGCCCGAGAGTTGTACTGCAGAGTCATGGGAATACGTACATAGTTGTATAAGAAAGTGCCAGGATGTTTGCAAGAGTGGTTTCCATTCACATTCTTATTAATCTCCCTTTCCCACTCCCTCTCCTCCCTCTCTCTCCCCCCACGACCCCCCTCACTCACACACACACACACACACACACACACACACACACACACACACACACGGGTGAGGACGCTCACTCGCAGATAAACATTCACACATACTAATGTCTCACTGTGTAGAGCATCTTTTCATGTGACCGTTGTCTGTATTTCTCTTTGGAGAAAGGTCTGTTCCTGACATTTTTCTATTTTCTAATTGTTTTTATGTATTTTGTTTTTGTTGTTTTGTTTTACAAGCAGGTTCTGAGAGTTTTGTAATGTAAGAACTTTGTCAGATTTGTGGTTTATAAATGTTTGCTCCAAGTATGTTCTGTGACTGGTTTTTAATAAATACACATCTTCCATCACCTTCCCAGAGATTCTCATCAACCCACAAAAGAGGGGATCCTGCCTTAGCACTCAGACATTATATTTTCCTTCCTTTCACTATGGAAGATTTTGTTAAACTTTATGGGTTTTTCTCATAAAAAGAGACTGATTTCTCCACCATCTCTGTACTTTCAATACAGTTTCCCCACGGGTGTGCCTTTCCCCTCCCGTTTAGCTATGGTACTAAGATTCTTTTCCCAGTACGGATAGTTTTTATTTGCACTGTGATCTGGGTACGATATAGACTTTACTCTGTAGTCATTCATATTTCCCTCCTCCTCCCCTCCCTTCCCCCACCACTTTAATGTTGAAACCTTGAAAAACTTTTGCCAGGAATTCAGGGCTGGAGTGCTTTCTGTTTTGCTCCTGCTGGCTTTCCTTACCCATATGGATGGGCTGAAGACTCTTAGGTCTCTGTTCGCTCAGCCCGAGCCGTGTGAAGATAAGTGAGAATTCGGAGTTCTCTGGTGAGGCTTTATTTACTGCTGCGTGCCTGCTGGCTGCCAGTCCTCAGGTACTGGTGTGCCTTCTGCTGATGAGACCCAGCACTAATGTGTGTGAGGTAATGCTAGGGCATTTACTCTTTCCACCCCCGCAGTGTGAATACCATTGCTTCCTGTTGGTCTTGGTGGGCCCACAGTATAGAGGACTGAGTGGGTGAAGGACAGCCATTCTGTCACTTACGTAGTTGTTTCCTGTTTCCCAATACAGTGCTAGCCATAGAGTATAGTCCAAGATGCTGTGATGGTCGTCAGTCTTCTGCACAAAGACGCATAGTTTCACAACATGAATGGAAAGCTACTTGTAAACTACTTAAATGGTCTCAGACATCAGTGCATAGCCAGAGACCAAATAATATAATTTCCAAACACCAGAATTTTCATAAATCAGAATTTCTAAATGCTGAAGAAAACAAGCATGCCCTTCTGAACTTTGTGTAATTGGGCACATAGAAAATGTTCTGCTTCAAGCTTGCCTTCATTTTTGGATCACTTCATAATTCCCTTGAATTTTTTTTTTTTTTTTAGGTAGCAAAATTCTGAGGAGCTCAGTTCACAATTTGCTACATTGTAGCCAGCCTTGGCAGCTGAAAGCGCTGAGTGTATCCAGTGAGAGAGAGTGAATTTCTCCCATACCACTCAGTAAAGCACATGAATGTCAGTGTGGGTGCATGGTCGAACCTTCCACAAGAGCAGCAGGCGGCATTAGACATGCGATCTCTGTGCGCGTTGCTAGGTTACTTGGTTTTGAGTGTTTTTCTTTACGATAGATAATCATTAAAAACTCAGCACCGAGGGAGAGAGCGTCAGGAAAGGAAAGCAGTAAATGGGAGAGTACCATTGTCATTAGGACGCTGGCTATGACAGTAAATATAATCGATTACTGGCAGAGGAGGAATATTCCAATGCTAGCCAAGAAAAGATTCCACCTGGCCGCAGGGCATGGGGTAGTATTTTTAATTGTAGAGCCTCACTTTTGTTTTTTCAACTTTTTCAAGTAGACCTTCATTCTTCTATTTCTAACAACCAAATGGAGTGAGTGCCTCCAAATTCCAAACGTACGTGATCGGCTCATTTCCACTGTGCCCCCTCACTTCCTCTCGTCATCTTTGTTGCAGTTTGAATTATCAGCAGGGCCATGATTCATCTCTGATGATACCTTTAGATTCCTCACTCAGGAGCCCTGAGAGCAGTGTGCAGTGCCATCGCCACATGAATGGATTCTATAAGATATAGATGTGTAAAATATGAAAACCACTTGTAGCTGTCTTCCGGTTGTGGCTGGTCTGGTGGCCATCTGGTTGCTCCCCGTTTCCTTCTGCACCCCTCCTTTGGAATTTGCTTCCTTTTCCGTGCTCCCTAAATGTGTTTCCTATGCATACAGGGAGGGACACAGTGGGGTCTTATAGTGCGGGCTTGTTGTCTTTGAGTAATAATAATTGAGAAAAATGGATGTATTCTTTTTAAAAAATCGATATCAAGTTACTGGATGGCTTCTTGGAAAAGGGCATTTCTGCTGAATTTGGAAGGTACACCAGATGACCATAGCGGGATAGAGGAAAGCAAGAGACACATTTAGATGAAAAAGGTTTTTAAGAAAGCAGTGACTTGGTCCCTTTCCTCTTCCTTCCCCCACCCCCGTGCCCTCCTCTCCCTTCCCCTCTCTTCTCCCCTCCCTTCCCCTTTCCTTACTTTCTTTTAAAGGCTTGCATAGATCTGCTTGTGGCTTGGGGGAACTAGGAAAGTTATGCAGAGGGTAGGATTGCTGTTGTAACAGTGTAGCATCTACTGCAGGAAGGAGAAGGTGTTTAGGCATTAGTAAATCTCCTCAGACTACTTTATAAACTCTCTCTCTCTCTCTCTCTCTCTCTCTCTCTCTCTCCCTCTCTCTCTCTCTCTGTGTGTGTGTGTGTGTGTGTGACTCGTGCTTGCAGTAGCTAAGTCCTTCAGTGTCTCAAGGTAAAGCAGTTGTAGTTAAGCTGAGTATCTCTAGTACAAAGGCTTGTGATAGATACAGTGCATGATATTCTGCACTGTTGGGTCTTCACTGAGCCAACACTGAGACAGTTAACAACTGATAGCCAAGCCAGTAAAGACAAGAGCAAACAAGCAAAACCTAAACCGAGATACTTAACTCACAAATCTGTCACAGCCGCACATCAAGAACGAGATGGCTCAACGGCAACTCGTAGCTCATGTAACCACTGAAATGTGTGCCCCTTTGGAGAAACTGCAAGAGCTGTGGGGAAGCATATGGGTTTTCCTCTGGCCAACTTTTGTCCTGATAAGCCCTTTGCTCTCTCATGGCCAGTTTTCTTCAGCCTGGGCCTATGCTCTTAGCTACTCCAGCTGTAACATCCTGAGTAACTTAAGTCACAAACTTCGCTCTGTTTAGACATTAGCACAATGGCTAATCTCAGTATTTTTGCATTCAGTAAGGAAGCTATATTCTATGGTGGTGATTCAGTCAATGAACATGTTGTTTGCTTTGCACAAAACCAGGTAGATTTTGTCCCTAAAACTAGGTCATATTGTTACCACCACAGAAGGACAAGCATGTTTCCAGAACACTGGTTCTTGCGTATCTTGGGAAGAATAGTTGCCATGGTGATCTCATAATCTCTGGAGGGAATTCGATCATGGCCTTAAACAACCCGCAAACCCACTGAACTTGGAGCACCCCTCTGCAAAGGATTTCCTTCTGCAGAAATTATTCGCCTTACTGAAATATAGTTTAATTTCCGCAGTGCTGGTTTGTCATAGCTTTGGTTAGTATTCTAACCAATTTTAATTGCAATTAAATGCAATTAGTTTGCGTTGACGACTTTCTGGGATTTTCAAGAATGAGGTTAGCTACATTCCATGCTAGCTGTTCTGCGAATATACTCTCAAATACACAGAATGCTCTACGCTCTTATTCCTACAAGCACGTTGAGCTTAAGCAAACCAGTCTAGCAAAGATGCGTTTCAGCGTTTGCGGTTTGAGACTTTCAGACTTTCAGACTTTCGGTGTATGTTTCCTAAGAGCAGGGAGCCCTCCTGTCTGTGCAAGGCTCCTGGAGAAATGACGGACGGGCAGGGCTGCACGGGCCTTCTGTGCAGTACTGTATGTGCAGTCGGTAGTTCTGAACCAGCAATTGCCTGGCGAGCAGATTGATGTGTGAACACTGTATTTACAGCACCGAGACCGCACATTTGCTCTGCAGCTGTGTTTAACGGTTATCAGTTTGGCGCACAGCGTGATTATTTTGGCGGGAGAACACACACTTTGGACCCCTTTTGGCAGTGCCGAAGTAACTGAAGTACCTGCTGTTGAGATGAGTCATGTGCACTTAATTAGATTTGCTACGTAATTAGCCTTGGAGGAAACCTAGGGAAAATCCTTGTGGGCTGGCGATTTGTTAAGTCAGATGTAAGCGTGTTCATTTTGGAGAGTGGGGATTGAAAATGATGAGATTCAAGTGCTTCGGAAACTCTGATTCATATATGCACATACTCGCACATATACGCATTTGATTATGTGTGCACATATATATGTATGCACAGACGCAGAGAGACAGGCAGGCAGGCAGACAGACAGACAGACAGACAGAGACAGACACATGCGCTTTTAAAAATGAAACTTTTCCAGGGGCGGCTGGAATGTTTACCTCAGACAGCTAGGATTTGTTTGCTCCGTGCAGCTCCATCTGCTAGTGTCCACTTGATGGAACTTACATACGTGTTCAGCTCGCTTTCCACTGCTGCCGGGAGCCCACAGCTCCTTAGTAAGCACCCAGTGTCAGCTTCGGGGGCTGTGCGACTAAGCAGGAGCTGAGGCTGGTGTCTGTGCTCTGAGACAGGGACCCGGTACTGCACTAAAGTTTACACTGATTCTGCACTTGTGTCATCTCGGTGGCTTGCTCTGTTGCCTGTTGTTTTGGTTGTTAAAAAAAAAAAAGAATTTAATTTAATTCTCAAAAAACATTTATTTAAATACTTTAGAGATCTTATTCTCTAGTGGTAGAGTCCTAAAAAAAATTCAGTTAAGTGTGGAGAACAACTATAAAATATTTACTGTGAGGAGATTAAATTTTATTCCCCAATTTAAGGCAAAGCCAGACTAAGACTTGCAAACTCTGCGCATTTAAAGTATTTCTCCAGCCTCTCAAAAGGTGGTAATATTTTAATCAAAAAAACCTAGTTCCATAAATTCATCTAAACTATCTCATAAATAAAGAAATAAATAAACGGGGGCTGGTTTCCTTTTCTTCTGAAGTGCTTTTGTGATTTGAAACTCACTATAGAAACCATCAAACTTATGTGGACAGCCCCGGGCTGGAATCAAGCTGTGATCCCACACTCACGTACTTCGCAGTGAAGTTAACTAGGAACAAATTCCTTCCAGGCACACCATACACATCTTCTCAGAAAGCATCTTCAAAAAAAAATGTCTTCAAGCCTGCAAACCCACTTGCTGTGATTCTAATTAAAGAAGGCTGTCCAGTCCCCACTGTCTGAGCCCTCTTCCTCGCTACCCTTCTGCTGCTTATGAGAGTTAAAAAGAAAAAAGAAAAAAACAGATCTCACTTCCGCTCGAAAAGAAACACATGGCTCCTGTTCACAGGTGCAGGAGTAACAAACCACGGAATCACCTTGGATCCAAGCAAGAGTCTTTGAATACTAGAGACTGCGGTCTTTCACGGTGCACCTGCATCGGGTGAGCCCCACGGGTTTAAGTCCATAGCAATGTGTGCGTACCTGTGTGAGGTTGGCTCTTTACCCTCCCAGACTGTCTCACTTGTCACCCCCACAGGGACGTTAGGAGGATTAAGCCAGACTATATAGACCGTTAATGCTAATGTATTATCAAATAGGAGTATCTGTTTAGTTACTGTTTAGGCTGGGTTAGTACTTAAGCAGCTTCTCTCTGTATATATACATGGTCCTTCCTGGAACTCAAAACGGACAGCTTCATTCTTTCCCCCCTCTGTATTTCTCCATGTTGTTTTTCTGGCTGTTCCTTGCCTGTGTTGAGTACACGTGAGACTGTTTGAGGCCATTCTCGCTTAGACACATCATTAGCTATGACATAATGACCAGTACTTGAACCCCTGTGGCCTCTGGGGTGGGGGTAGGGGTGGGGGTAGGGGTGGGGGTAGGGGTGGGGGTAGGGGTGGGGGTAGGGGTGGTGGTTTAGTACTTTCTGCTTTAGCCACAGATTCTTCATTGGAGGTCCTGATTCAATTTATGGAAGTCAGCCCCTAGCAAGTAGGATTTAAAAAGGATAAAATGGTAGTAATTAAATGTTCTGATCCATCTAAACGAAACACGCGAATGTTACCTTTATATTGCTACCGTTTCTTTAGCTCACCTCAAGTTCCTTGCTAACGGTGCCTTTCATCAGACCTTTCTACACTTAACTATAAAAGTATTAGGAGCCAGATGTCAGCCGCCAGCCACCCTTCTGTTAAAGCTGTGGTTTTATCCTCTTCGTTGGAAGTTTATCTGTTCTGAGCACGCAGCTCGGCTGTGCTAAGGCGGCATGCAGAGCTGAAATCGTCTTATCAGCACCTATTTTCTCAATTACGAAGAGTACGGAAAAGGCCATGGATTCGAGCCATCCCTGGACTCCTGAAACACTAACAGGAAACTGCAAATTCATAAACATTCAACGTGAAACGCGTTTTTGTAAGAAATAGCCAATTTTAAGACAGAAACGTCACTAGAGAGCAAAATGTACTTTGGATCATGCGTTTCATTTGAATGAGATGCTAGCAGTCGCTGCAAGGGCTGCATTTGTTTTCACAAACAGGCCACACATAGCAGGATGCTGAAGTCATATGCATCTGAATGACGAGAGTCTCCACCTGCCCCTTTGCAGCTTCTGTCACATGTCTCTAACACAGACTTCATTTATTCAATGACTGAACTTTATGAGTAGCAGCAGACAGCAACATCAGGTTTCTGACCAGACATCCTCCAAGTGATTGATGACAATATGTAACATTTATTTCTGCTGGGCTTTATGGTTAAAATTGAAGTCATCTACCTACTGGCCAGAGTCACACTACTGCCTAATGTAGCCACTAAGGTCAAACTCGAAAGGTTAGGGTGCTGTGGCCACAGAATTAACTTTTTAGAAAAGCGTTCCACTTCATAAAACATTGACGTTGTCTGTTGGCATCATACATATGTGGTAAAATGATCACTCTCTCCTGCGTTGCTTTTGGGGTGGGTGTGTGTGTGTGTGTGTGTGTGTGTGTGTGTGTGTGTGTGTAGCAAGCTCTTTTGACATTTCTTTTTAAGCATAAACAACAACAGATAAGTTTAACATGTTTAAAGAGAAGGATTTTACAAACCTTGATTTTTTTTCCAAGACTAATTTTTGAAATAACAAATGCTTTAGCCACCTTTAAAAAAAAATCAGTTTCCTGTTTTTGTTTTTGTTTCTTATTAGAAAGACAGGGACAGTTCGAGAGGACTCCGTCTGTTCTTTTTAGTTTCAGTTTACAGTTAGGTTTGAAACTTCTTAAGAACAGGTTGCAAAAGCCAGTGAGTGCCGGCCACTCAGTAACCCGGCAGTTCAAAGATGGGGCAACTCCCTGTCAGGAGACAAGGGTCGTCTTGCTGGGAGGATGCCGACTTCTGACTTTTGGACATCTGGTGGTGGTAGACTGAGACCCCAGGAATTTTATAGAAAAACATGCAGAAACACGGCTTTTTTGCGATCACCCGAAGTCACTTTTCAGGAGAATTTTCATTTGTCGGCGCGACAAGCACACCGGAAATCCTACCTTATAGAGAACAGAGCTGTTTGCTCCCGAGGGGACCCCAAGCTGTTGCTGGCTTATGTTTATCATTATGTGTCCGCATCCTAAGGAAATTTCGCCTTCCCATGCCGCCGCCGCCGTGGTCCGTGCTCCTTTCTATAGGAAGAATTTGAACTGTAAAATTTGAGAAGCCTCGGCGTCTGTGGAAATTTGAGATCCTTGCCTTCCCCCTCTTCCCTTCATATAACATATTTTAACAAAAGCATTGCGTCCCAGTGTGTTCTACATGTCGAATTACACATATTTTATCTCAGAGGAGTCTCAGCCTCGGACTGCAAACTTGTGAAGCCCCAAAGCCCCTTCAGAGGCCGGTTGTCATCAGTCAGTGTGCTGCAGGAAGATTTAATGAGGAAATTAATTTTAAGTCATTGTTTCTTTACCATTTATTGAAAGTGGTGGGCATCGCAGATCACAGTTCACGACTAAGGGGGCAAGTCTGAAGTAGGACAAAAATTTTTGCAGCTTTTACCTGGGAAACCAAAGTGATATTGATGAGTGCTAGGTCCTATGCTTGTGATGCCTAATTTAGAATTCATGAAAATCGAAATGAACTAATTTAAAATCTATGCATCCCTAGATCATCACAGTATAGTGTCCTGTTCTTACAAAAATTCTTTTAGCTATATTCTAAATGAAAGAGTTATCCTGACTCACTTAGCTGATGTTATGAAGTAGTAAACTTTAGAAAGCTAGCTTTGGAAATCAGGAATCTAACCTCTAACTTACAACAATTTTGGACTAGTGGGGGCACTGATTTAATACTAAATCTTGGTTTTAAGATTTGTGCTACTTCAGTTTCTACAGGCAATACGTCAAGAGCCGGCAAGGTGTTCATATTAAGATGATACTATTGTGGCATGTTGTGACTCTGAACTGTGAGGTGTTTGTCTATTTAATGTCATCTCCAAATGGCTGTTAGGTAGCTTGGCTGTGTCCAGGGAAACCCAGGGATATCGGAAGTGGCGTTTGTTTCCAACTTCAGAAAATAACTCTATTTTAAAAATAGAGTTGGAATTTAAGTAAATGTATGCAGTCAGAATTTAAATTAAAAACCCCACTGATTTGGGCTTCGGTTCATTCTTTAAGTAGCTGAAAGAAATGTTAAAATTTTTTCTATCAACTTGCCAGAGACTTGTATCAGAGATAAAGAAATAGGGTCTTAAGAACGGGCATTGAAGATGTGTCTGAGAAGTTGTATAACAGAGACCTCAGATTTGAATTTAGTTAAGGCTGATTTACACTTCGAAATTTGATGGAATAGTTTGGCTTAACAGTAATGATTTTCAGCTTTTTAAAAAATAAATCTGGGAAGATTATATCATTCATGTACTGTCTTGTTATATTGATGTCTGTGGTCTGCATCTCGTGTGCATAACTATTGAGACAGTGAAGTGTACGTGTAGGTTTGGAGGGTATCCTTTTGGCTTGGGGCTTTGGGTGGGGACCTGACTACTGAGAATGACTTACATATCTAATCCCTTGGAAAACCGGCACATAACAATCTGCATGCAGCTTAAGCCCTGTTTTTCAGCCGTGATACACAGTGTTTAAAGCATTAGCTGAAGTGAGCGTCGCTGCATACATTGGTGAAGTTGTATTTATTTAGTTCAGTAATTTGCAGTTGCTGGCGAGTGGCCCTCTGCAGGTCTCCGTGACTCATGTGCTGACGAAGTGTGATTCAAGAGATCCGAGTCACTCTTTCTCATTTGCAGAAACTCGTGTTTTGACTGTGGGCAAACTTTCATGGCAGATTTAAAACAAATATTCTGTGATAATATTTGGAAGCAGGGTGATGTCTAACCTTACATAAGTGGGATTAATATAAGGTTCATGGACTTTCAAGCTCTCCACTACATGACAGTTTGGAAAGCCAGTTTAGTCTTTCTTGTAGTTTCAGGGTTTAACTCTTTCTTGTGCTTCCAGTTATGGCCTCTGGACCACTCTCTCTGTTTAGAAGGAAATCTGTTGTTTTGCTCATTAGTAAATTAATGACGACTAAATTATATTAGGATGTACTGTAAATGCCAGTACACTTGCAAACCTCGCCACGCTGTGTCAGAATATGCTCTCCTAGAAATGGATAACTTTTTTAGTCTGCCTTATTCCCTGATGTGACTTAATCCCCACCCATCCTCACCTAAGATACAGTCTACAGTCCAAATGGTTACAGTGGGATAGGTACCATCAAAGGGCTATCAGTACCAGACTGTTTCATTAGCAAAGCCAGTTAGAATGAAATCTTTCACCTTAGAATTAGGTTGTCAATTTTTCTCCTTGTTAGAACCCCAAAACTTGATTTATTAGATCCTATAATGGACGCTTGTCTGTTCGACTTACAAGGTTTTCTTATTGTTTCTGCTTTCCTCAAATACTACTCAGTGCCCAGAAAGATTAGTTAAGAATTAGTTATTTAGCATATTTTCTAGTCAGGACCAGCATACCAGGTATAAAAAAGCATAGTAAAGACTTATGGTTTTCTACTCGCACTTTGAATTTGACCTCACAGCTTTTCAGCTCGTGGTGTCATGGAGTCTTGCACAGTGGGCCACATCCAAATGTCTGTCGCTAGAAGAACTGACTACATGTTATTCCAGAATTTCTCTTAGAAAGAAATATGAGCCAGGAATGTCCTTGAAGTAAAAAATAAAAAACAGACGAAAACCAAATAGTTGTTTTAAAGACATACCAAATGGTATTGTATGGTCTTCTTGACCAGTTTTCCAAGCATGCCGCCCCCATGGCCTTCTCCAACCCACGGGACTCGACTCAGTCTTCTGTGTGTTGACACGTCACTTTTCCACTGGCTCACCATGTGGAAAAGACATTCTTTTGATTCGTTAGACATTTTAACCATTTCTTGAGCCTTTGATTTACCTGTCGCCCTGTCCTTTCATTTGTCAGTAGATCCGGGCTGAGCCCGGGATTTGTGCTCCCCACCAGGGGGCAGCACTGGACTCTGACTTGCTTTATGGGCTGAGTGGAGCATGCTCAGTGGTCCAGCATGGCCTCCTCCAACTTCCTTCATGGAGCAGCTGATGTATTTGGGGTGATTTCTTATGTGTTTAAGGCTTTGTAAGGAGCTGCTGGGCTGTGCGCTATTACAGATGCCATATCTCAGGTTTGACAGTTTGCATAGCTGAATCTTTCTTCAATGAGTTGGCCTGCTGCTTCAAATACCTGCTTTGCTGTAGATAAGCGACTCCTTTAACTTGGAAAATCTCAAGGGGAAAACAGAAACCCTGTGCTTTTTAAACATTCTGATGAATCAGGCATGAAAGCCAGTAACTTGCCATATGTAACTGTGCGTCTAAAGCCTTAGCTAGACAAAAGCTACAGAGTGGTAGAAAATGACAATAATGTGAAACAGCGATTTCAATTTTGTTGTTGCATATGGAGATTTGGCAAGATTAAATCATACTAAAGATTTTCTTCAGATACAATTCCACGGTCCATGCTGTGCCAATTATATTATGCAACTTTACCATAAAAACAACATAAAGATTTGGTGGGGGCTGCTGGAGCCACAGTGTTCTGGAATGGCGAGCCAATCTTTGCGGTGATAGACCACTGTCACACCCAGACAGGGAGAGGTGTGCCTGATGAACTTAATTTTTTAGGGGGATAAAATGATGTTATGCATCGTAAGGCCTTAAAGGATTCCATGAAGGCCCTAACATGCATTTATACAAACACATATAACGTATAAACTATATATGTATATATATACATATAACATATATATTAATACCAGTATATTTTACTTTCTTGACTATTTTCCATTTCTGTAACAAAATTCCTGAAACTGGTTGATTTGTAGAGAATAAAGTGGCTCTTGTTTCTAGAGACTGCATTCAATTTCTCCTGTTTTTCGAAAGCCACTGCTGCTCTCATATGGGCCAAGATGGGGTCATCTTCATGACTTCATCTAGCCCTCGTCTGTTTCCCAAATCCCCATGTCCAAGTAACACTGACCTAGGAACTAAGAAAATTTCCAATATGTGACCTTTAAGGGACACACTCAAGCAATTGAAGTTGCATCTAGTGAAACAGAAATGCAAATGCAGGATAGCTAAAATCTCAGTAATATTTCATTTACCTTAAACTGAAAGAGGTCCGATTCCATGCATTTATAATTATTTTTCTTTTCGCCGCATAAAAAGTCTGCCTCTTCCAAGCTTATGGCCTTTGCCACAAGGAAATTGAAGTGAATTTTATACTATAAAAATCAGGCAAATGAAGATGTATTTTGCCTGCACCCGTGGTTTTAGTGATTTGGAACCATTGTATACCGAGTGCTTCCCTTGCTGGCTGGTTGCTCAGAGCAGTCCAGATGGCTAATGTACAAACAACTTGAACTAAACTTGCACAAATCTCTTAGGATAGCTCAGAGGCTCCTGGTCCTGGGACATCTGTTCCCCGGCCTTGTGCATTACCTTCATGAAGCCTGCTGTCATCTTTCTGCGTGTGTTTCATGGCCTCTGCACTTCTCAGGATATTGGAAGAGACTTGCAAACCTGCTCCCAACCCCCTGCACTGCTCAGTGCTCCTTTATAAAACTGAAAGCCCAGTCTGCCTTCCATTTCATTTTTAAATAAAAGTTCCTAATTCATTTTCCCCTTACTATTGCTGTTCTCAACATTCACACATAATGGGGCTGCTGGGGTGGCTCAGAGGGTGAAGGCACTGGCCATACAAACCAGATTGACTTGAGGTCAACACCCAGAACCCATGTTTATTCCCAAAAGTTGTTCGCAGAACTCTAGGTGCACTCTGTGGCCTGAAGACGCCCCTCCGTGCCTGCCTTTCTCCTCCCTCCCCCCACCACGTCATAAACTTTTAATAAAAATTTAAAAGTAATAAATCTGAGTTTGAGGGAGAGGCTGAAACCACGGGCTTAGCAGGGACGCTTGGATCTTCCCTGCCGGTGCGCATAAGTTTTTGGCCTCAGACAATTTCCACAGTCTCTGTCTCCTCACTCGTGAAATGAACTCATAGTTGCAAAAGCACGTTCAGAAGCAAAAGCACATGCCATTTTGGAGTTTCATGAGGGCTTTCTGGAGGGACTGTGACACCGTGAGCAATCCGTATGCAGCCGACACTGTAAGGACATCAGGGTTCCTGTTCATGGACCCCACATGTCTGGAGGGAAGCCTCTCTCGGCTCCCGTGCAGATTGTTTATTGAACCCGGTGATGGTGACGTCTCGATCATGCTGGATCACATTGGAGCTGGACTCAGTCAGCCCAAGCACCCTGCTCTCTCTGTGGAGAAAGACGCTGTCTGGACTCTGCCCTAGACACCACGTATAACCTTCCACACAGCTCTGTGGACTAGGCCATTGTTTAATCCCTCATTCTATGCACTTGCTAGTTCTGAACTAAATGTCAGCAAATATAATTTTTAAATATGTATGTGCTTAAGCTGGGTATGTGTCTCATACCTGTAATCTCAGCACTTGGGGGGTGAGAGTGGGAGTGGGGGTCTGAAATAGAATTGCCAAGAGTTCAAGGTTAGCCTAGTCTATATAGTGAGTACAAGGCTGCCCCGTGAGACCCCCTTCTCAAACAAAGCAAAAACCAAAATAAGTAAAATAAAGCTAAACATACGATTGTACTTCAGAGGGCAGCAGAGCAGATAAACATAGTTTAGATTGTCCTGACAGTTCAGCACACATGGTGGCATCTGTCGTGCAGTGGAGAGAGATGTTCTGAGGGATTAGTTTTATATATTAGTCTGTACATCTGAAAAAGAGATGCGGGCATCTTTTCCAAAGTGTGTGTGTGTGTGTGTGTGTGTGTGTGTGTGTGTGTGTTTGAGCATGCACATGTCTGTTTGTCTGTCTATCTCTGATTTCATTTCTTGATACATATATATAGCTTCCTTATGAACAACCTGATGTTGTGCTATTTGGGTGGAGTTCAAAAGAGTGGAGTGGTGTGGATAATTAGCATATAAACCAGTTCTTTGAGCACGGCTGCCTGGTTGATCCAGACGCCTTATTTCTAATTGCTGTACAATATGTTCCACTCCATATCCGTGGAAGAAATAACTAATGGTTTGGGGGTAATGTCTTTGATTTAGCAAAAAGTTAGAATTTCAAATCGGATCACCACCTTGGGGCACATGCTAATTACACTGAAAGCTCCTTCCACGGTCTTCTGTCCAGTGACCTTGAACTCTCACCCCCTGATGTGTAGAAGACATTTTTGTGCATATAATCATTTGATTCTCTCATTTAATTTTCAGTCTTGGCTTCTGAGAGGAGAAAAAGCTACACACAAAACCATCAATTTCTATAACCTAAAATGAGGACTTTTTACTCAGACAAAGCTTGATACTTTAATCTTTGTTTTTTCATTGTCATTTGATGACAGAATCAGTGTTGTCTCGTAAAGCCTGAAATAAATCTTAAAAAGTATAAACTGAAACCTTTGCCCTTTTTGTTGTTCCCAACCATGGAGGGTGATGCTGTTTATAGTTCAAGTGTGGTCTGGGTGCTAGATGTTTTTTCTCTGCTGGTGCAAACATGTAGATGACTTCTGGGAAAAAGTAAAGCTCACTTCGGTGAGTTAGGAGCAGAGCTGTTTGACAGTGATCAAGTTGGCTGTTGTCTACACTTAAGAGCCTGAGGATAATGAGGAAGACTGGCTTTCCAAGTCAGTGGTTACAAGGGTAAAATCAAAGTCACTTAGTGAAATGGTTTGTCTTCCATTTCCTGTACATCGCTATGTCCACAGCTAATTTGCTTTCAAAGAAAAGTGGTATTCAAGGAAGATGGGAAGACAGCCGAGTCCTCTAACATACAATTGAGTTTATCCCAGATTGACAATCTAAACCTCTTTAAACTTTCTGGTTGCACTGAAGACAGGAGGACCCTCCACCCTGTCTTTCTTCCAGTTTGATTGGTAGAGGTGGGACACTTCCATGGCTCTGTAAGCTTGAATGGTGAAGTTCTGTGGTTGTTCATGGAAATTTCTGTTGCTGGGAAGTGTAACACTGGTTTGGCATTTGAGTCTGTAAGTCATTGTGGCTAATGGGACCAAGGAAGGGGCTATACGTGGCCAAATGGTTCTCTCTGAAGTTTACTTATCTGATCGACATGGCTTTTCTGTCCCCATTACACTTGTACTGATGAAAATGATTTGCCACATGGATACAGATTGAATATTGTTTCATGATCTTTTTGTATAAAATATTAATTCAAATGATAATTTAGAAAGACTATGGGGTATAAGAATATGTAGACTTCACCTAATTCTTGGAAAGCAAGACAGGATGTGAATAATTGAATTTAAATCCAAGGGTTTTTACTTCAGATAATAGCCAATAGTAAAAAAAATTAATGCTATTTTCTTCAGAGTCATTTTGTTATATCTTCTATAAATTTATCTTTAACACTTTATTCAGATTTAATTTAAAAATCTTATGTAACAATTTTCCATAAAAAAAATGTTGTGCGTTGTCTCTTTTACCAAAATTTAGATTTTCTGTTTTTGAACCAGATGTCTCCCCATATGGAGCTTATGATCTGCCTTGGGGAGACCAAGAATCTGACTACTGCCTTGCGCCCTCTGTAGGTCATCAACATGGGTGCTCCCTCAGGGCAAAAGTTCCGTCTGTCATCTGAGTGTGCAGTTGAGAAATGACAGTGAAAAGAGGTGGCCTCGTCTCAGGTTAACACCTGAGAGGTCAGCGCACACCGGACAGGCAGTGGACTTGGGATGTGTGTAGCCACGAGCCGGCAGCCTCTTCAGGAAAGCAACAATTCACTTTACAGATTTAAGTAAAGATACAGGAAACAAGAGGAAGCATCCATCATCACTGATTTCAGGCTGTAGAGTTCAGCACTAGGAGCATTGCTCTGTTGTCTTGTTCTACGTTTATACCTGCAGAAGTGTGGTTGACACGATTCTACACTGGCATCAGTAGTAGATGAAAGTGGGCACAGAGACATGCACATATAGTCTAAAGGCTTTCAGAGAAAGTTGGGATCCACCTACAAGCTGCTCATGTCTGCTTTTAAATACCAGTATACCCAGACATTGTGTTGTCCATAGACGTAATTGTGTCTTAAATATTTGAGTGTTTTTTTAAAGTGGAAATGTTTTATTTCTGTGAATGAAAACATGTTAAAGTCACCCATTTTGATCCTTCCCTGTAGGAAGAATGTTTCTTGAACCTAGAGGCTCCAATATCTAGAGTGTGTGGATATGACACCCCGTTTCCTCACATTTTTGAGCCCTTTTATATCCCAGACAAATGGAAGTGCTATGATGCCCTTCGCAAGATGATCAACTACTGACGACTGAGGTAGGTGTTACCCACTTGTTGATGTGTGCAGGTGCCCTTTGTGTCCTGTTACTCAGGATCAACAGTGCCACCAACTAGTGCCTTATGCTCTGGTAAACAGTAACTTTCAGAACAAAGTGTTTACTTCATATAATGCCCAAACTTCTGCTAGCATATTTACACCCAATAGAAATGCGTCGACAGTATTAAGATTTATAAGATGCAGTGTGCTAGCATTAAATAATCAAATACATTTCCTCCCCCTCTAGTCTCTGCTGCTCCCTTCATTTCTATGCATTGCCGGATTATTTTAAATGCTTCGGTAGAAGCATGATTTCCTTTGCTTGAAAGGGTTTCTCACACATCCCTGACTCAGGCACTAGATGTTTATATGATACGTGGCATTCAGAAGTTTGTCTTCAGGTTATCATATTTCTAGGATCTTTTATGACAGGTGAATATTTTAATTGTGTGTGTGTGGGGGGGGTTGTTTTGTTTTGAAGCAAGCTCAGGCAAGCTTAAGCCAACTATTTGTCCTGCTTCTGCCTCTCAAGTGCTGGATTCACAAGCATGTCCCACCCCGCCCACTGGTGAATGTTTTCTAAATATTGGATGAGAAATTCTATTTTTTCATAGTGTTTCCTAAGTTGGGCTTATCAGGCCTGTCAGCATTGCTCTTCTAGGAATTAAAAAATAAAAAGGCGTATCATGAAGATATTCTTGGCTTCATTTGGTTTTCAAGTTTTTAATATAGAAGTTACCCATACTGACACCCTGCTTTTAAAACCTTCCAAGATGATGAGATGGGATTGGAAGCTTTATATTTTAATATCTGAGTTGTCCAAAAAAGTAATAATAATGCATTATAAGGAACCAAGATTTCATCAGAAGACAAAAGGGAATAAACTCAGCATGGTGGCATCGGCCTCTACCTGTTCCAGTGCAGAAAGTATAATTCTTAAATACCGTAAGTGGGTTACAGAGCCTGTAGATCAGAGGACGCATTTATGCAAATCATGGCCCCTTCTGTCACTATGATGCTGCAGTTTGATGGCTGTGTTTTGAGAATATTGTTACAGGTGTCCATTAGGGTGTTGGCCTGCACTCCGTGCGGGTACAGAGACTGCCTCTTTAAATGCCTGTGAAAACAGTGGGTTATCCTAGTCGGGCCCTTAGGGCTGATTGGAGATCTTCCTCAGGGAGTCTCTTCATGGGCCGGGTGCTGGCTAGTCAAGGAAATACGGCCACATGCCTTGCTGCTAATGTTAAAATACTTTAAAAAATTGTTTTTATGTCTCTAAATTTAGGTTGTGCATTTTATTTTAAATGGAAGCAGGGTGCATAAACTCATGCCAACAATGTGATAAAAGAATAAGACGGTTTTCCGAGGTGGAAATTAAATATGTTATTAAAGAAAGTAAGGAGGTACGGAACTAAGAATGCTCATAATTGTCACTGATTTCTCTTACAGAAAACCAGGAAGATCATGACCAGATATGGAAATATTTTTCTGAACTCTTTTTATATTTCCTTGTACTTCTTTCTTCTCACACGTGGTTTTGTGAGATGAACTATGGCGGATACTGGCTGACGAGCTGCGAATTACTTATCATGGCTGTGTAAAGTGGATTCCTGGATCCAGTGCATGAGGGTAACGCTTTAGAGGGCACATGGGCGGTGATCTTACGATTGTTTCATGACTACAAATATCCGGTGGTGTTGTGTTCAATAAAGCAAAATGGCATCGCCCTCAGACCGTGTGTGTCCCCTTCTTCAGTTCGTAAAGAGGGTTTTCACTGCAGAGTAACGGGTTGTTAGCCTGCTAACTGAATTTGAGTTAAAATGAAATATTTATTCTAGAAATGCTGACTTTTCCACTCTGTTGTATTTGGTTTAATTCTTTATGGTCAAGATGGTTTTGTGTTGGCATAACTTTTGGAACGTTTTTCTCTATCTCTCCCTCTCGGTTCAACAGGGTTCCTGGTGGACCTGGCTCCTCCAGGCTAGCAGGCCTGAGTCAGCTCTGCTGCTGCCCTCTCTCACTAGAGAGATGGACGGCACAATCCTGTTAATTACAGCATTGCTGAGCTCTAGCTGCAGTTGTAGGACTTTTGTATTTATATTCTTACGTAGACACAAGAAAAATATTATCGAGCAGCAATTGCTTCTACCAGGTGGAGCCTCCCTAGGGCTCCTGGCAGGGGACACTCTGCCTTCTTTTTCCCTCATCAAAGTCCAGGAGACTTGAGAATAGCCTAAGGACAGAATAGCCTAAGGTCCCCCACAGAGCCATCGCCCTGGCCTGCTCTTGGAAATTGAGCAGTTTGACTCTCTTCCCCTCCCATGGTCCCCGAAGAACTCTCTTGTTCAGATTCTGACAGAAGGGTCCGTGCAATGGCTGGAAACTAGAGTCTCCTGTCTCCCACTGCCCCTGAACACTTAGGAAACTGCACATTTCCTTATAATTACCCATATGTATTTTTCTCTGGAACTGTAATTGTAAAGGCTGCATAAAGGCTGCACCCGAGTTATTTTTACCAATAGTTGGAGAAGGCTGCAGAAGGTAACTGGCCGATGGTCAGTGACTTGGAGGCAGAGTAAGGCACTTTACCGCAGGCTCTGGTGCACTGGGCTGGCAATTCGTTAGGGGGGAAAGCAGAGCCCTGTCCGTGGGTTAAAAATAGAAGAAAGTCCTGTGCAGATAGGATGGGAAAAGTTGCAGGTTGTCAACCACAGTTTGGAAAAGAGCAAGTCCAGTTGGCTTGCCGAACAGGACGCTCTGGGTTTAAGATGCCAAAACACTGTCTGTGCCTTGCCCTTGCTCTGAGTCCCCTAGCAGGCTCAGGAGCAGGGCTCATCTGCTCGGTCGGTCCAGCAGAAGAGGATGTGTGCCACAGTCGGCCCCATCTTGCCTATGTTCATCCTACAAGAACATGATGTCTCTGGTTGAAATTATTTTTTCAGTTGATGTTACTATGTTGAACCTCTTAGTTATGTTGCTACTGGGTCTTTACTAATTTTTCCATTCATTGGTCTTTTGAGAACTTTTCCTTAGCTACTTAAGACTTAACTTCTTTAACTTTCTTTTAGAAACAGAAGGTACAGGACTAGTCTGAGGGCAATCTGTACACTAAGTATAGATTCTAAGAACGTCATCTCGGTTCTCATTGGCCCTGCAGGCCCTAACACTAAATAGACCCTTCCTAAGACAAACATTTAATAGTTAATAATTAATCTGTAGTTCAAAACAAAAACATCTCTATAACTGCAGTTTTTTAATAAAACAAATGTTATGTGTTGTACAAATTAGGAAAATAGTGTCTAGATGGCACTTGGGATGTCAAATCCCAATCTAATCTCCCACTCCTGTAGAATAATCTTATAAATCTGTCTCCCTGTAACAGCATGAATATATATGGTAATTTAATTTCCCATAGTTCCAACTGCTCTAGTCTCTTTACAAATATGTCCTGTTGCTGAAGATACCATGCATTTCAGACACTGGGCCCAGATGCCTCTCAGCTGGAACTCACATGAAAGTCTCTTCCTGGAGGACTAGCTTTCCTGGAACTAGAAGGCACCATGCAGGCAAACAACTGTCCTACCCAACAGTGATGCCTATGATCCGTCACAAAACAATAGCCTAAAAAAAAAAACAAACAAAAAAAAAAAAACCAATAGCCTAAGGGTGCAGTAGTGGCACACACGCCTTGGTGGTAACCAACAGCTCTCTAATTGGACTTAAGACCCACTCAACAAGGGGGAAATCATGCCTGGTACTGGAAACCTAGGCAACGACTGAGGGATAGTGAAGTCATGGGTCTTGGAGGGGAACATACAACTGCCACTTTATTAAACCTATATACTGTCTAAGTACATTCTAAATGTTCTAAATCTTTGTCCAGTTACCCAGTGATAAGGATAGTCCTCACCCCTCATCAAAGAAACTTCTGTTTGCAACAGATGAAGACTATTACAAAATAAAACTGCCTGCAGTCAAAATGTGGAGTTGTGGAGTGGAAGCCAGTCCTAACTTACACACACATACACACAATTAAGGGAAAGAAAGGTCATGATTTGAAAGAGCAATGAGGCATGGTGTATGAGAGGGTTTGGGAGGAAAAGGGGAAAATTATGTAATTGTAATCTGGAAAACTAAAGATATATAATATAAATGCTTTACAAAACTAATAGGCAATTTGCGCAAACAGACCAGTGTATATAAGGCTGGGGGCCCAGGGGAAAACCAAATACCACTCACTGTTCTACTAAAGGAACATAGCAATAAAATGACTCTTAATGACTTCCTGCTATGATCATACGTCAGTGCTTTGCCCAGCTTCATCAGAGAGTCTTCCTCCTGCAGCAGATAGGGCTAAACACAAAGATTCACAGCAGACACTATGCAGAGTGTGAGAGACCTTGAAACCCTCCACCCTAACTGGATGTTTCCATCAAATCTCTTTCCTCGGGCTCAGGAAACCCTGTGGAAGAGGTGGCTGAAAAAACGGAAGAGCTGGAGGAATGGATGGCACCAGAGAAACAAGGCCTTCTAAACACAGCAGAGTCAGTGCACAAGAACTCACAGAGCCTGGGGCAGCAAGCTCAGGCCTTGGAGAGAGCTGCACCAGAGGGGGTCCTAGGACTGAAAGAAGTGAACACAGGCCCCATTCCTAACCCAGAAGCTAACTCCAACTGATAACCACTTGCAAATGAAACAATTAATATTCCATAAGGAAGACTCATTGGGGAAACCAGATACTTTAAGGGCTAAGCCCCATGCCCAGCAGGAAGTGGCCAGCAGGGAACTAACCACACCTTTGGAGGGTCTTTGTTGTGTCAGGGCTTTTCTTTTTCTTTTTCTTTTTTTTAACTTTATAGGTTCTTTGTATATTATGGCTCCTAATTTTGTGTTTTTATGGCATTCCTACGTATGCAGATGTGGAGATGTGTGGTTTGTTTTGGTTTGTTTGTTTCCATAGGTTTTGTTTTGTTTCCTTTTATATTGTTATCACTCAGATGCCTGTGTTTTCTAATGAGAGACAAAGGGAGTAGGTCTGGATGGGTGAGTGGTGATATGGAGGGACTGGGAGGAGTAACAGGAGGGAACATTAAAACTAGAATATACTGTATGAAAATAAAAATCCATTTTTGATAAAATAAAAACAATTAACCACTAATAAAACAGAAATCCGTATGTATAGTTTCCACATCACTACATACTTTATACTTTATTAATTTTCCATAAATTTAGAGTGGGGACTAATTTAAATTATGTGGGCCAGTGTCGGGTGGCAGCTTCCTTGACAGTGAAAGCCTCTGTGTTGATGGGAAGCTTGTTAAGACGTAGGATGTACAAAGGGGGTGAGACATTCTTTCCTTCAGGGATGCTCCTTAAGACAGGGCATTCCACATGGAGGGAAAACAGTCTGTCCTGCAGGGAAGCCTGTGAAGCTTAGGGCATAAATGACTCAAAGGCTTCAGAAGTCTGAAAGTGACCAGATAGATGCACTAGGCTTCTTCCTCCCAAGGATACATGGACGGCGAGAACTACTAGGAGACACTCTCAGGCTATCCAAGCTACCAAGAAGAAACTCAAATCCTCAAAGGTACTCAAGCCAACTGAATTACTTGGAAACGCATTCTCTAACTTGTACAGATGTCTGCAAGTTGCACAGTATGCTCTGGGTTTCTAGCTTTCAAGAGCTGTCACCCATGCTCCAGTAACTGGTAAGGTCTCTGTTCTTTCTGCTCCTGTTAAGCAACCCCAATAGCTTGTTGTTTCACTAAACTGGACCTTTGTGGTATCCTTACTTTGTTCTGTTGGTTCCCTATCTGGGGTGAGTAGATATTTCTTCCTGTCTCAGGAATAGTGTTGAACACCAGCCAGGCACTGGGTTATAGTTTAAAATGAAAAGTTAACAGAGCAACTATCTCTGTAAGAAAACACAATCAGGATTAAAAACAACAACACAAAGCACAGTGGGAAGAAGAGAGTGGGGAGAGGGATAAAGAAAGGCCAAGGAAAATAAGCAGACAGTGCCTGGACTGGGATAGACCCCTAGTTAATCAAGAAAACTTAGGTGAGGTGCAGAAGCAAAACCCATTTAAAGGCTGTTCAAGAAAGTTGATGGAGAAAAGTTAAAACTTTGACATTGACTGCTAGGGAGATGGTTCAGCTGGTAATGAGCTTTCCAGCAAGCCTGAAAACCTGAATTTGATCCCTGTACCTTTATAAAGATCTGGGCATGCTGGCATTTGCCCATAAATACCAGCCCTGAGGAGGCAGACAGAGGAGACTGCCTGAGGCTGCTTGGCCAGCCAATCTAACTGGATCTCAGAGAGCCCCAGGTTTAGTGAGAGACTGTCTCAAAACATAAGGTGGGGCAGCGGTGGAGTGTGGGACTGCCCCATGTTGGCCTCTGGCACCCATGTGCATGCACACAAAGGAACATGCACATACACGCACAAATTTAAGCATGGGAAACATGAATGCTAGCTAATAAGGCAACCCAATTCATATTAATCGAAATTGTAGAGAAAGACAAATACAAGGAACATAGCACAGTGGAGGTGTGCTAGTTAAATCCTTTATATTCCAAAAGAGTGACAATAAGAAAATCAGGAATAACACGGATGCTGAAGATCTGGACAGAAGGAAGGCAGAAGAGAACGCTATACACCAGTTTCAGTTTGTTAGATCAGTAAGTCTGTGTATTGAAGTGTGTGATTCTTCACATAGAATTCACGGCCTTTAAAGTGGGCGCGGCAGCCCAAGCATTTAACCGCATCCCAAGGTACAAAGAAAAATAACAGTATGCTTCCCAAAGGAAAACATAGGAAAAAGTACCACATTTTCTCGCCACGTCCCGAATTAATAGCAAATATTCCAGCTCCTTGGAAATCATAAAGCACCCAGCTTAGTAACCGTGAAACCAAAACGGAACCGTGAAGCAGTTACCAAATCTTTAGAGTGCGAGCTCACAGATGTCGGTCAGCTGAGGTTTTGTAGCAATGAATTTATAGACTTGAAGTTTTTCAAATGGAAAACTGGAATTATAAGACTGCAGAAATGAAGAACAAAGAGAAAGAAAACTAAAAAAAAAAAAAAAAAAAAATCCCAACGAGAAATTTAAAGTTAATGTTTTTCTTCTTTTCATTTTACCTTATTTTATGGGATTTTAGTGGTGTAATCATGACTTGTGTATCTAAAGGCTCTGTGGTGGCTATGAATACTTACACTGCCTGGGTTCTTTGTTTAAGGGTTAGAGAATACTTTTGCAAAAATGAATAGGTTTAGCTCCTTGTATTGCCAGACAGAGGTCTTCATTCTTGGTGTATCTTGTCCCACTACTTTAATTAAATGACATACCAGGGCCTTGGTTTGCTGAAAGTTCCTTAGTTTCTTAATAGAGGTCTAAACACTCCCATTAGAGTCAGGAGCTATTCAGAGAATAGTTATTTCAAAACTTTTCCTGGGGCCAAGGAGCAGGGGACAGCTTAGCCTATACAGTCCTTGGTGTGCAAGCATGAAGGTCTAGATTCAGTCCTCAGAATCTGTAAAACCAAAGTCTGGCCTGGTGGCTCAAGGTCGGAATTCCAGGAGGTGGATCACCAGGGTTCACTAGCCTACCAAACTAGCCTACTGACCACGTGTCAAACTCCTGAGGGATAAAACCCAAGTTTGACCTTGGACCTCTACAAACAAGCCCACATACAATGCTTTATGGATTGTTGGATCTATCCTGCTCCTCTAGACCCAGGGGTTTTATGGGTTCCAGAAGGGCTGGTGGTTCCACAGAGCCTAGCCCACAATCATGCCACGTTCTCTGTCCGTGTGTTACTAGTTGACCAGGAGTGGGAATGTAAGCCTGTAGCCAAGAAGCACTTCGCTCCCTGTGCTTAATGTGTGATGTTCTGACACCATGCCAGTTTCGATAGTACTTGCTAGTAATTCCATGAGAGTAATAAGACCCTTACTCCCTCATCTGAAATGTTGAGACCCCACGTGTTTCGAATTTCAAGATGTTTAGAGATTGAAATATTTACATAGAAAGATATCTTCAGGCAAGGAATACAAGATGAAACACACAGTTCATTTGCATTACACATGCACCTCATACACAGAGACCAAACATCATTTACACAGTATTTTTAGTGATGTAGTGAATGAAGTCCACTGACCCCTCAAAAAGTAAAGGCACGAGGACTCTAGTCACCCAGGATAGCAACCTGTGTCCCCATGGCCTCATCATCTTTCCGAACTCTGAATGTATAAGTACAGTGAGCCATGACTTCTTACTGAAACAGAAATGACAATCAATGTGCCACTAGCACAGTGGATAGCTCGTGCTGAGGCTAACCCCTCAGTACTGCTCCAGTGCATCCTCCAATCTCCACTGTGACGCTACACTGAAAATCCCCAGGAGGCGGGCACTCTTTCTCTCTGTTTCCGGTCCATTTTGTCAGATAGATTTGGAATTTTATTTGTTAAAGAGCCCCAAGACGACACTGTGTCAAAGTGCATGTGTATGTGGAAAAAGAAAATGTAGTGCTTATTCAAAACTGTTCTGGTAAGAGACTTATGGTGGCTCAAATAATATGTCCCCCATAGTCTTAGGCATTTGAACACTTGGTTCCTAACTGGTAATGTTGTTTGCCGAAGATTAGGAGGTGTGGGCTTGTTGGAGAGAGAATGGTACTGTGGGCAGAAGGAGCTGAAGGGGTTTGCAACCCCATAGGAAGAACAACAATATCAACCAACCAGACACCTTCCCTCCACCCCCTGCCCAGAGCTCCCAAGGACTAAACCACCAACCAAAGAGTACACATGGGGGACCCATGGCTCCAGCCACATATGTAGCAGAGGATGGCACTGTGTAGCATCAATGAGATGGGAAGCCCTTGGTCCTGTGAAGGTTCAATGGCCCAGCGTAGGGGAATGCCAGGGCAGTGAAGTAGAATTGGGTAGGTGGGTGGGAAACACCCCCATAGAAGCAGGGGGGAGAGGATGGGGGTATGTGGAGGGAAACTGGGAAGGGGGATAACATTTGAAATGTAAATAAATAAAATATCCAATAAAAAAAAAAAGACTCATGCCATGTCTCTGCTTCCTCGTGGTTCAAGATGGGACCCACAGCTTTCTGCCCCTGCCCCTGTGCCTCCACTCCACCATCATGGGCTAATTCCTCTGGAACTACAAGCCAAATAAACTGTTCTCTAAGTTGCCTTGGGGTAAAACGTGTACTGTAGTGAACTAAACACGGCGGCAACTTCACCCTCAGGCTAGCTCCACTTCTGCCAGTGTTCTCTTCTTTCTTTCTCTGAGGTGTCACTCCAGGGTCTTTATAATAAGTCATCACTACCTTCATTTAAATTGAGCTTTTGTAGCTCGCAACTGAATGCATCATAATTCCGCCATCCCAGTAATTACACACACACACACACACACACACACACGCGCGCGCGCGCGCGCACGCCTTAAAGCTAAAGAAGGAAGCCCACATGTTTCCAATAATGTACATTTGGAGCAAACCTTCCACTGTTGGGATTAGTTTTGTCTTGTGCTTGACTTTTCTTTTCATATCTGTGACACACCAATTAGCTGCAGATACTTGTTAATGGTAAGAGTCTTAGCCATAAAATAAGTGCAGACTTTGAGCTTGAATACTGCATACGGTCATATCCTTTCAGGGAAGTGAGCAGCCTTACAGCAGCTGTCCTTGAGAGACCCTGTTGATTGGTGACTTGTTCCTTAAAGTCCTTTACTGCAGTCACGAGGCCTTAGCACTGTCACTAACCTTAACTAGAGATCTAGGAAATTTTATTTTACTAAGAATTTTAATGTTGCCAGTATGAATTTTTTTTAAAAAAATATAGTTTGAATATACTCAGATTTATCCTTCCACTGAACTAAATTTTTATTCTCACCCTGATTCCTTTATTTTTAAATGAAGACTTCAAAAAGTTAGAGAACAATGAAGTGTCTGTGTTTGTAGCACCTAGTGTAAAAATTAAAAAGCGTGATTTATGTCCCCAGCCTTCCTAAACCCAGAGACAAGTTAAGACACCATCAATAGTAAGTAGTACTCTAAAGAAATCCTGCCTCAACAGCTAGCTATCCTCACAAAGTTTCTCCCCAGTGAGATCTGTCCCCTAAGCTGGTGTCTTAGTTAGGGTTTTACTGCTGTGAACAGTCACCATGACCAAGGCAAGTCTTATCAAAGGATAACATTATTTGGGCTGGTTTACAGGTTCAGAGGCTCAGTCTGTCATCATCAAGATGGGAGCAGGCAGCATCTAAGCAGGGGTGATGCAGGCAGAGCTGAGAGTTCTACATCTTCATCTGAAGGCAGCTAGTGGAAGACTGACTTCCAGGAAGCAGGGGTGAGGGTCTTACAGCCCATGCCCACAGTGACACATCTACTCCAACAGAGACACACCTAATCAAGCCATTCCCTGAGCCGAGCATATACAAACCATCACAGCTGTCTACCTCCTCAGGTTTTTTTCCCATGGTTGGGGGAATTTCATTTGAGCACATGCATAGAATTCATGCTTCCCTCTGGCTCTGACTCTCTATGGATATGGTCACTGTCTGCTGTGACAGAGGACAGACAGACACCTCGTGTCACTCCTGCCACAAAGACCACTGTAGTTGACACTTGCTGCCTTGAAGCAGCCCTCTAACCTGCTTAAAGGGTGAGCTTGATAGGCACTAGTTTGCTCTCATTGGGTCTTGTAGAACTCTCCAGAACAGAAGAATCCCATGGAGACCAGTGGCTCCCAAATAGTGAACTATTGTTCCCCCAAAATCTCACTGGTATTTGCTCATAGAGTTATTTATCATGGTTATGTAATTTGTCAATTATATTGTGTTGACTCCCCACCTCCCCGGAACATAGGGACCGTTACCATACTGAGCATGAGTTCCAGCTCCCCTTTCTCTGAGAAGTGACTTCTCCTTGGGACTCCTTTGGTTTAGAGGCCAGCTTGTTCCCGAAGCAAACTAAGACCCAACTTATCATATTCCCGTAAGGACAGCACTCTCGCCTGTTCAGTTATTTCATGTTATTTTATGCACAGTAAAATTCATATAGATTATGGAAAAACGCCTGGGGAAAATGGAACAGCAGTGGTCTGTGATTCATGGTGCAGTCACATGGTCACATACAGTGCAGAATTTGCAAGTAATGATTATGAAAATTATGTGGAAACATGGGAACCATGGTCATTGTGTATCTTTAAGTGGAAAAATCAGGACTCAAAATTATATGTACATCACGATTATAACTACTATTCCTTGTGATTACAATGATTATTACTTATGATTTTCCCTGTGAAGGAATCGTCAGATCACAGCTGTGCTCTGGACATACCATGAGCAATGTCATAGTAAGAGATAATTCATTTGTTAGCACGTATGTTACCCATATAATGAAGCACCTACTAATGTATACTCTACCCATAATCCCAAATATTAGCTTTCCTATTCTTCAAAGAAGCCATCAGTGAACATCAGGCCTAGGGAATCTTTTCCATGTGATGACTTTGGAGGCAGGAAATAAGACACAACAGTTTTCTCACTCTCCAACTCTTTCTCATGGGCTCATCTGCATCCACAAGAACTCTGCTAGTTAAACTCAGAAGGGAGAATTCAAGAAAAGAATTCACCTTCCACAAATATTAAATTAATGGCTCTGTAAGTTTAAGCTGTTCTATTCAGATGCAAATGTTTATTATTTGGGGTCACTACATAAAGGGGGTTCACATTCATAGTTTTTAATCGAATGACACTTAATAAAGGGACTTTGGTAAGGATATAAACAGGTTAAAGGTACTGGAATAGAAACGTGGAGGCACCAAGGAATGAGCATCTTAGCCTGAAGCCAGGAGTGGGCGGGGTTTCTGGACCTTGGAAGAGGGGAGGGCTGGCAGTCGAGATGTGAGCAGAGGGACTAGGTACAGCTGTTCATGAATGGCCTGGGCAGAGAAGGCGCTTGTCGATGCTCTTCCTTCCTGATTCCTCAAGGCTGCAGGTGCTTCCCATTGGCCTAACCTGCCTGCACATGGAAGCCATGAACCTGGTGATTCTGTCCCTAGATGCCAGGCCCTCTAAGCACAGGGCTGGTCAGGATAGAGATAGATTTGAAGGGTAAATGGAGAATAAGCAGCCATGGCATATATCAGCACCTGTTCAATCACAGGCTAACTGTTCTCAGCTTGCTGGATACCATGGACTTTTAAAAATTATATTTAGATTGGTGGTCGGGGATCATGCACCTCAGTGCACCTGTGGAAAGACAAGGATGACTCCTGGGAGTCGGTCTTTTCCTTCCATTAAGTGGGATAGAATCAGGTGGTCAGGCTTTATTAGCAGAACCACTTCACTGGCTTGTGGATCCTTCTTGGAGTTGTCGTCCCGGGCAGGTCTGTTCTAGAGGATGTTGCCAGTGTGGTCTTTGTACATTGGTTCTCAGAAAGTCCTCATTCTTGATGCAAAAGCAAACAAATAAAACCTGCCTGGCTGTGCCATCACCAGGGCTCAGCAGCTCCACAAGAGCTTGAGGCTGCCTACCGCCTCCACTTACTGTGTCCCTCCGTTGGGCCACACAGATTCCTTAGTGTCTTTCCAGGCAGCTCATTCTCTTAGTTCATGTCAGGAAGCCCAGACTGTAGTCCTTGGCCAGTAGTTCAGCCAAGAAGCATATAGTTTTGGTCTTGGGATTCTTGGGGCATTGCTCCCCATACCACATCCTTCACTTGTCTAAGTCTTTTATTTTGTTCTCAACAAATACTTTGCAGCCAGTCTTGCCCTTTAAGATAGCTTCAGTAGTGAGAGGACTCCCTCTGGTCCTGATGCAGAAGATAGATATGCTCATCTCCCTCGTCCCCCTTGTCTCCCTAGTGGGCAGCTAAGTCATTAAGCCCTGTACAGCTATGGCACTTGGCAGGGTTTGGGGCTATGTCTGAACCTGGATTTCCTGACCCTGTAGTTCTACTCTCTCCTCTGAAGAGAGCCAGCATCTGGCCTCCCACAGGGCAGGTAGACACCTTCTTTGCTTCACCTTTCATTCCTTCCCTCAGTGAGCCAGTCAGCCCCCAGAGGGTTTGGCAGAACTGTCCCCACCACAACCTCCTCCAGTTCCCCCTCACCTGCCCCAGTCCCTCTCCCGGTTTCCCCCACCTCCCTTTCTGTCACAGACTGGGGCTTCCTCCCCTAAAACTTTCTCTAATTTCTTAACTTATGGCACATACCATTCTCTGCTTGTCCATTGTGTCATTGGGGTTAGTACCTAAAAGCAACCTTCTCAATTGTCATCTTCATGCCTCCTCAGGAAGAGGACATAAATCTGCTTCCATAGTCTTGTTAAATGACTGCACTAATTACTTTAAAACAATTCTTGTCAGTGAAAACTTCACCTCAGAGCAAAAAACTGCTGCCCACAGGTCAGTCTTGACTGCCCGTGTTCTTAGCCATATTGATAAACTGCCCAGTCTTCCTATAACCCTGTTTTTTAACTGTCTAGGGAAGACGAATGGGAGGTGGCAGTAAATAGCAGGACTCTGAGAGGGGGACTCACCCCTGATTATCTATCGAATGAGCGATCTTTATGCCCTCAGCCTTCAATTCTGAATTACAGAATTTAAGCTTAGGTTCACCTGATTGTTTTTACCAGCTAGTAATTATAACTCTTTTTGAATTAAGTGAAATTGAAGCACCTCCTGGGACATCCGTTAGAGAGCCTGTGCCTCTGTAAAAAGCTTCTCATATGATGTTGTTGTCATTGTTTGCGTCATCCATCCCCAGCCGGAAGAGATCTTGATCCACTCATCACCGTGGGCGGGGTGTGCAATGATTTGGATGACATAAAACAAGCTGTTAAATCAAGCTTAGAGCTGAGGGTCGGCTGTGACTAAAGCTAACGTCCTGATGATCACACCTTGCTGCTCCTTTTTTTATTCAAAGAAATTCACTCATGTTGGTTTAAGGAAGGTAGAATTTGTCCTAAAGAATCCAATTTTATGAGGAACTTTAAGCTTAGTAATGAAAAAGTTTCCACGAAGCCTTTCTGCTCTCTCAGCCTCTGGTCTTCCCTCCTGCCCTTGGACCCCTCTGTGACTCTTCCACTCTTCGACCACCTTCCTTCTTGCCCCTTTGCTGACTGCTTCTCAAGTAACTCATCGCCTTGCACTCTGCTCACCGAAGAAAGGCTTTCCTTCACGTCACAAACAAACTCAGTGTTTGTCTATCTAATTTCAAGTTTCCCAGAGTGAGAATAATGGGCCTAGCTTAGGTCAGGCAACCTGTCCTGTCCATGGCTGGCACCAGATTTAGCTGTGCTGCGTATGGAAGACTGGGGAAAGATGGCATCGCCACACAGTGTGCCTGCAACGTCACTTCCTCTGAAAGGTCATTCTTAAGGAGGTGTTTTATCTAGACTTAACAATGAAGGATAGCTGATGTCTTCTCCTTAGAAGACTCCATGCACAAGAAAAATAATTGCTTCTGGGAAAAGGAGTCCATTTCAGTACCTTTGGCATTGCCTTTTCTGTCACCAAACAGTGTCCCTCATACCCACTAGACAGGTGCTTATTCCTTGCTTCAGTAAAATTTCTCAAATGATCATCAATGTAAGGGGCAGCTAACAAAGTCATTGCAGAACAAGTCTAGAAAATGGAGCCTCCATTACACCAAGCCTTGGAAGGTAAAATTGTGCTGTGTTGGACAAGCTTGTATCTCTGTGATTCTCTCCTTTGGCACACGCATGGATGCAAATGGGAAGGGGCCTGACTTGTGTAAAACATCAAGCCCCTGGCTCATCAGGAGGGTAGAGTGGTCCCAAAGAACAAACCCACACAGTGTGTAGAGGGGCCTTGGATGGTGCGCAATTAAAGTAGTCATTTAATAATTTACTGTAAATTTAGTTATTGTAAAATTATTGTTATTTAGTTTGTTTTTAGTTATCATATGTAGGTTGGGCCTTTTCTGGATTCCTTAAATGTGACTTTGGATCATGGAGAAGTTATGGGTGATTGCAAAGTTAGACATAGACATCAATGAAACCTCCTTGGACATAGCACTGGGAAAGCAGCAATGCTCTATGCCCAACTTAACATTTTCATGTTTCTTAAGTTATTTATTATTTTAATTCCTAGAGAAGAGATTCTAAATCACATTTGACTCAGAGTAATCCTAAGACCCCAGTCCCTGGTTTAATCATTGTCCCGTTGGCAGCAGACCAAAGCTCACTTCATGAAAAGCATGCTCATCCTTTCTCCGAAAGGGGCCATAGGAACTGATGTGCTATGATGCTCACGGAGCTGTGCAGTTGATGTCATTGATGTTTCCATCATGCAGCTTTGCAGTCATAGAGAGCAGCTGTCCTAATAATAATAATACTAGGTCAATATTGACCCTTTCCTGGTATGGTCCAGCAATCCAGGATGCCGAGAGAAGTTTCAGGGACTTCCAATGCCTCCTATGGAGGGACACCTTCTCCTAAGATGTCCCCAGAAGTGAAGGTTTTGAGTAGATATTGGAACCCAAGTCTGGACATTTATTCTGCAGGAAAGAATGGTAAGTCCTCCACAGGCTGGGAAACATGCAGTGTTGGATGCAAGGAAATGATATCAGCTGGCCTGTAGTTTTAAACATGATTCTCACAAAGGTCAAGGGTGACCCTACAACTTTGAAAAAGTGACAAGCATTGCAAACTGTCCTGTAAATTTGTAAAGTCAAGAAATCCGGTTCCATCCTGTCAACTTCCTCACTAGCAAGGAAAAGTAACATTAACCAAAAGACGTGCCTTTAGATGTAAGTTTAAATAAAGCACCTCTACAAAAGATGAAAATTCTATGTAATTTCACATAATTAAATGGAGCTATTTTGTCACGCTACAATTTTCTGCTCTGCTCCTTATGTCTACAATTTTGATGTTCGTCATGGACTTGGATGGCTTATTTCCGTGCAGGCTTACTCACATTTGTGGGGTGCGGATGGTAATTACTCTCCTACCCAAAACCAAACAAAATGCCCCCAGTTCTCAGTCTGAGGACACTTAAAAAAATTTGTAGCACAGAAAGCAGGGAATGTTCTTTGAATTTGAGCACAAACAGTGACAGCTTTTCAAAGGTCACTGTTTTTTCTGTCTGTTCTGCCCTTTCTTCATCGTCCTTCTTTTGGTGAGAATTTGATTGAGCATCTTGACATGAGCCTTTCTGGAAGGCTGCACTTGGCACCCCATTCCGAAGGTTACTATTTCTTACTACAAGGAACAGTGTTTTCAAGGGTGCTTCATTAGAAAACATTCATTTCCTTGTCTCTTCAAATAGGGTATTATAAGAACTGTCAAAGGCAGAAGTCACATGTTTCGTTCATTTTTTTCTCTTCTCATCTTTGTGTTCTTTCATACACATAAAGGTTTGAAGTGTACAGGCTTCCTGTGTAGACAGAGTTCATGTACTAAGTAAGATCTGTAAAGTCAGAAGACGGAGCCTACTTGATGAACCTTGTCATGTGAGAATCGTTCTGGACCAAGAAGATTGTAGAAATCTAGACAAGGTCGTGTTGATGCTTCCCGAGACTCCGCCCAGTGACATAGAAGCAACATGGCATCTTAAAGTTTCCCTTTAAAATGGTCTTGACTCTCTTACGTCTGAAGTGGTCCACACTTAAGATGTGAAGTGATTAGCAGAATAAAGTCTATGTTAATATGGAAAACTGCGTAGGTGGCTTATGATTGGCACACTTGTACAACCCCATACTTGCTGAAGACTTTGTGGTTTGACATCGCATGCTCCCAAGGACAATTTCATTGATATTCTTTTTTTTTTTTTTTGAGAGGAACCTGACTGGCCTACAATTTGATATGTGGACCAAGTGGGCCTCAAGCTCACAGAGATCCACATGCCTCTGCCTTCCACTTGTTGGGTATAAAGGCATACCTGGCTACTGATGTTCTTTATTCCATGGGTAAAGAGACACGGGGGTGAGCTAGACATCAGCAACAGTTCACACACTTCACGTGGACTTGCCCACAACACTCTTCTTTAGGAAATTTGGAATGACTAATGAAAACTCCAAGATGTTGTTCTACAACCAACCAACCTCCCTCCCCCCACCATGTGCTCTCTTCCTTCTCCCTACATTCCTTTCTCCCTTCCTCTCTGTTACTGTGATTTTCTATATCATGTGCAATAGGATTTGAACAGTGTTCGTTAACTTGCATACTTATATAATGACTATAATGCAATAGGTAATTATCCTAAATTTGAAATGAATAAGACCAAGTGTGGAAAGAAAAACATCTAGCTCCTGAAGACACATGACAAATGGCAATGGTCTGGAACAGACTGTTGATATCCAAGAGGTCTGTAGAGTTGGCCACATCACCGACTCTGGCTTTGCTATTGACTTGGGAAAGGGAACTGAGAGGTGTGGACAGGCCAGAGATCTGATCCTGCCTTAAATCAGATTATTGAGCAAGAGATGTTGCTGGAAGGATAGCTCTCCTGATCTCTGATTGGTTTTTGTTTGTTGTTTGTTTGTTTTTTGTTTTTGCTCTTTTGTGTTTTTGTTTTGTTTTCGAGATAGGGTCTCCATAGTCCCAGCTGGTTCCAAATTTCCTATGTTGCCAAAGGTGACATTCAACTTCTGATCCCTCTGCCTCTACATGCTAAGTGCTCGTGCTCCCATTACAGGTGTGAACAACCACATGCGACTGTCTGATTTTTCAAGTAGTTTCAAGCCAAGTATTATTGTGCATGTTAAATGAGTTTACCACTCTATTTCAGATGTAAAAATAATCATTTTTCCATCGCTATTCTTTTCCTTCAAATCTTTTGGCTTGAACCACTTACACCAGAGCGAACAAACGAATTCATTTGTCAAGGGTGTCCAAGTCTGTGGCTGTCAGCTGAGATGAAACCCCAACTTGTTCACGCTGAAGAAACAGACTCCTGATCGTGAGAGCCAGTGCTGGAAGTCCATAGGAACAAGTTTGCTCCTGCTCTGGCTTTCCCTGTGTGATCAGTAAACCTGTTGAAAGGCAAAGCCTCATCCAGGAATTAGTTCTGAGTAGGAGGCTATAATATGACATGCTGGGAAACATTTGAAAATCTAACGAACTCCATACAAGCAGTATTAGCTCTTAGGTATAATCACTCAAAGATGGCTCGAGGTATGGGCTGTTGGTGTTTTCCCTTAACCTTAAACCTTGGATCATAAAGGCAGGAGTTTCCCTCTCTCTGGCCCTCAGCTTTGTACTCATTAGTTGCTAATGAAGCAACCGTCGTAGAGCTGGGTCTCACGGGGCCAGTTGCCCTCGGGTTAAGAGAAAAATTTCTCAAAGACACAGGTGGAATCCCCATTTCTAGGCAGCTACAGGCATATGTCTATCATGGGCTATGGTCTGCTCTTGAGAGGAGACTCAGGGTGTTCAGTGCATTGCAGTCTACAGCTACACTTGGACAAAAGGAGACCAAAGATGCCAAGCGCTAAGAACAACCTGCTGTGCTGGGCATTGACATATTTGCCAGCGTTTTTCCTTAATGATAAAGAAAATTCTAAACAATAATTTTTTTAAAAAGGAGAAAATTCAAAAGGTCTTGCTCAAGTGTACTCTTTACCCTAAAAGGGATTTTTTTTTTCTGAATAGACTGCATTGCACAAGATTTTAAGTATTGGTCTTGGTTTCCGTAGGTCTTTTTGTTTTGTGGTCATGGAACATAAACCCAGGGTCTTGTGTATGCTAGGCATGTGCTCTACCACCGAACCCCAGACTCCCGAAATCTGGCTTCCCACTAGTGACTTGTATATTGCTTTCCTAAAAATAGGGTCCACTCCACCTCCACATCTGTCTCGCGTCCTCAGCCTCTGGACAGACATCAAGAAGGACAGACTTGGGAAGTGAGCAATGTCCCTTGGAGTCCCGGCCCTCTGCCAGCTGAGAGAGCAAACATGGAAAGTCCTGCCCTCACACCTCGGGAACAGAACTGTATTTGCACAATATGTGCTAATAACCCTCCCCAGACTGGCTCCATGACTGGGAGCCCAGAGTAAACTCGAAATGCAAGTAATTCTGCTCAAAATGCATTTAAAAGTTAACCACTAAAAGTCGTGGGCATATAAAATCTTTTTCTTCTTTCTCTCTTCACTCATCTTGGCACCTTTAAATTTGCCATTTAATGTCTTTCTAAGAAAGAAAACAATTAAAATCACAAATTATTAGCATGGGTTTTGGATTATATTGTTATATTACAATGTCACCTTTAAGTACAAATTCTAAAGTATTCCATTCAGAAACCTATTACTGTGTATCTCACAGATTCTGTGTATTCTGTCCTTCCCAGAATGCTGGGGACACCGGAAATACTTGCTCTGTTGTGCTGCTTATTCGTATATATCGCGCATGCATGAGTTGATGTGCACGCACACGACTAACACTGTGTCTGGCTTACTGATGAGCAAGGAAGAAATAGGAAGAGAAGAAACTGTGGCTGCCCAGGTCTCTCTCCCATCACTGCCCCCCTCCAAGCGTTTAGTGGCCACAAAGAAGCAGCCTGACTTAGAAAAAGAGTTTGGCTTTCTTGTCATTCTCTTAGAAATGATTTTGTACTAGCTGGCATGTGCAGACTGAGCACGGCCCCTCACGGCTTTCAGTCTATTTCTTTCTCTTCTCTTATTCAGTCTAAAATAGAACACATTTCTATTGTATTGCATCCTTGCCATCGCTCCACAAAGTGAATTCACTAGAAGGTTAAGTGTGAGACATTATGCACGTAACACCCAAACAGGGAAGCAAGAATAGCAGACGTGGGGCAGTCTCTGGATGGCCTTTCCTTCAGTCTCTGCTCCACTCATTGTCCCTGTATTTTCTCTTGATAGGAACAATTCTGGATTAATATTTTTGAGATGGGTGGGTGGTCCCATCCCTCAACTGGGGGCCATGCCTATCCACTGGATATGGTGTCTACATATTCTATCTCTCTTTTGTCGGTTGTTTTGGGTAATGTCATCCCTGTTGGGTCCTGGGGACCTCTTGGGTCCTGAAGGGAAGACCATCCAGAGACTGCCCCATGTAGGGATCCATCCCATTTCTACGTAGACACCAAACATAGACACTATTGTTGATGCCAAGAAGTGCTTGCTGACAGGAGCCTGGTATAGCTGTCCCCCTAGAGGCTCTGCCAGAGTCTGACCAATACAGATGCAGATGCTTGCAGCCAACCATCGGACTGAGTGTGGGGACCCCAGTGGAAGAGGTAGGAAGGACTGAAGGAGCTGAAGGGATTTGAAACACCATAGGAAGAACAAAAATATAAACCAGCCAGAGTCCCCAGAACTCCCAGGGACTAAACCACCAACCAAAGAGTACACATGGAGGGACCCATGGCTCCAGCAGCATATGTAGCAGAGGATGGCCTTATCTGGCATCAGTGTGAGTGGAGGCCCTTGGTCCCATGGAGGCTTGAGGACCCAGCATAGGGGAATTCTAGGGCTGTGAGGTGGGAGTGGGTGGGGGGGGGAGCACCCTCATAGAGGCAGGGGAGGGAGAGGGGATTGTGGGGGTTTAGGAGGGAAAACTGGGAAGGGGGATAACATTTAAAATTCAAATAAATAAAATAACCAATAAAAATGGCAGATATACATATATGAGGTTCTTTTCCACACATGCATAGCCCATCGTACCATGCAACTTTACCTACAAGGCACAAACTCAAAGATAAAGTTATTAATAATTTCTAGACTTAGAACCATCACTATAGCTAGCTTCCCATCACTATAACAAAACACGCAAGATGCTTAACTGATGAAAAGGAAATCAGAAATCTGAAGGTTCCAAGTTTATGATCAAAAGGCTTTGCTTTTGTCCTCTTGCAAGACAGCAGATCTTTGATGGAGTGGCGGGCAAGGAAAAACTGCTTACCTCATCAAATAGGCAGCAAAATCCACCATGAATAAGGTCCCGAGAAATGTAGTGCCTTCTGAAAGCATGCCTCCAGTGAGTTAGGGACCTAAAGGGAGGTCTTACCTCTCGGAGGTTTTACTCCGCCCTCATAGTGCCATTTTGGGTACCAAGCCTTTAACATATGAAAACCAAGGCTCTCTCACAGTGTTCTCCACTGGCCCCAGATGTCCGTGTCCACATTATAATGTAAAGTGCGTTCATCATATCTCAACTATTAAGTGCTCTCTCTGGGTGCGCTCACCAGTCTGACTGCCATCTATCTGAGTTTCAAGGGGGAACGCTGTGGAGACTCTTGTGAAGGTAGAATAGAAACCCACAGCTGTATAAGGATCAGTGACAGCACGGTGCAAACAGGGAGAACGTCATCTTCTAAGATCAACACTGAAATGGAGCAATATCTGCATATCAGATATATACATGACAATTCATAACAGAGAAATTATGAAGTAGCAATGAAGACATTTTATGGTTGGGTTCACCACATGTGATGAACTGTATCCCAGAATTAGGAAGGATGAGAACCACTGCCTTAGAGAAACGGTCTTGGACGTGAGGTGCCCTGAGGCTGTTTTTATAAAATCAAACCATGTAAATTTTCTGGCACGGGTTTGCATTTCTGTTCTCAGAAGCCTATGATGGACTTTAGGGCTGGAAAGATTTCTAAGATGGCATCCAGGAATCTTTCCTAATGGTTTCTATCTGAAGCAGTTGGCTTCTTAAAATTGGTACTAACAGCTGCACTCCCCATGGCTGCAACCTTGTAAGATCTGGAGATTCTGAGAAACTTTCTACTCTGTTCATTGCCTTCGGTGGTCACAGGTAAACTTGTCCGAAGCGCCCAGTAATAGCCATGCAACAGTGGGATGTTTACTGCCTGGACAGTTTTGCTAGCAGATAGAAACTAGCCATGGTCAAATGAACAAGATGCTGCCAAGTGTTGCTATGGCACAGCCAGAGTGAGCTTCCGGTCTCAGTCCTAGTAGACTCCCCATTTCATCTGAAACTTCATGAGCGCAGCCCTTATTCACATTCTTTTTCTCTTCTCTTTTATTGGCTATCTTTTTAAATTTACATTTCAAATGTTATCCCTTTCCTGGTTCCCCTCGAGAAACCCCCTATCCCCTCCCCCTCCCCCAGCTTCTAAGAGGGTGCTCCCCCACCCACCCAACCACCCACTCCCTCCTGCCTCCCCACCCTCGAGTTCCCCTACACTGGGGCATTAAGCCTTCACAGGACCAAGGACCTCACCTCCCTCTGATGCCTGGCAAGGCCATCCTCTGCTACATATACGACTGGAGCCATTCTTAATAGCAATTTTAATAGCATTTTGATCTCTGCCCCAAAAGCATCATCCATTCATCTTAAATCACTATATTTTAGGCTTTTTTCTAGTATTGAATTACATAACCTCTTAATGACCAATTCTAAAGACTCCTCCATAGCACCATTGATCACAGTTACAGCAGTGGTCCCACTAAGTGTTACCTCCTTTCTGTATTAGTCAACTTTCTGTTACTATAACAAAGTACTTAGAATTATAAACTTGCAAAGAGAAAAGGCTCATTTCAGATCATGATTCTGTAAGTTCAAATCTCTGTGGTCAAGCAATCTCATTGCTTTTGTCTTCTCAAACAGCAACATGTGGAAGAAGTGCATGGTGGGGGTTAAAAACCACTCACCAGCCAGAAAGCAAAAAGAAAAAGAATTGGGGGAAGGCTTCTTATAGTCCTATTTAACTAATTAAGAACGTGGTCCTATTGCCCTAAGGTCTTCTTATAGGCCCCACCTCTCACTGCCAAATGCCATTGCTGTAAAGGCCGAGTCTTTAGCACATATATTGTTGGAGGACATCCAAAGTCTAGCAGAAGAGCACAGGCTCCTTTGAGGCAACAGTCCACACGCTCACGCGGCTGGCTCTGGACATACTCTGGCTGTTAGTTTCACCTCATCTACTTAACAAATGCCATGTGTAGCTCTATCAGTATTTCTTCTCCCCAGATTTCATTTACCTTTATAGAGTAAATTAACACCTATATTGCTCCCTGGGTTCCCCCTGGCTCTGAAGATCATATTGAATCTTGAACGCATTTTAATACAAAACAGGTCTGAAATAAAATTCACCATTTTCCTTCTAAATCTGTTCTTCTTGCTTTAGTTGCTGGAACCAAAATTCTCTACACTGGGGTCATAGACAACAGGGTACTGACGGTACAATAGTTCCTCAGTGGACACTCGTTTACTGATTCTGTTTGAAATCTGCCTGTAGTTTTATACATTTATAGGATTAACCTGGGCTGGAGAGATGGCTCAGCGGTTAAGAGCACGGACTGTTCTTCCAGAGGTCCTGAGCTCAATTCCCAGCAACCACATGGTGGCTCACAACCATCTGTAATGGGATCTGACGCCCTCTTCTGGTGTGTCTGAAGAAAGCAATGGCATACTCATACATAAAATAAATATAGGATTAACCCATAATCAGTCTAAAATTGATCTTGGTTGTAGACTTTCCATATTCTTTTCAATTGGTAATAACTTTTAAAAATATTTTAAAGATTATTTTTAAGAGAGAGAGGCTTTGGATAAATGAGGGCAGAGGGCAGTACTGGGCATCAGACATCCTGGAGCTGGATAGGGGCATGTGCATGCTATGCTGGTTCTTGAACTTGGGTCCTTGTGAAGATCTACAAGCACTCCCGCTGAGCCATTTCTCTAGCTCCTGACCATACATACATTTTGAGATTTTTTTATAATAATCTTTAAGACACTAGATAGAAGCAGGGGATGACTTTATGCAACACTGACCAAAAATCTTTAAAATGATAAACACTGGTAATAGTAGCTAGTGGAGTCCTTCCAATTGTCCCCAAATATGCAGCTGTTTCCTCTCCCCCTTCCCTGCTTCCCTCCTCCCTTCTTCATAAATATGTACTTTTCCAAAACCTTAACCAAGGGCCTTACTCTTAGTCCATTTCAAGGCCATGTTGGATACTGCCTCCTTTGCATCTTGCAGGGATTGTAATTTGACAAGACTTTAATTATGGTGTCTTGATATTTCCACTGCTTACCTCTTCTGGCTAAACCATAAGCATGGTGGCAGTATTCGTGGTGTTTTTCCTGGCACTTTTGATTTAAACTAGGAAATAGGAAAGCCCAAAGGGTATTAAAAACAAACTGATAAAAAAAATACAGAGTAACAAAGAAAGACAGGGCCTTAGAGAATTTTACACCTCAGGGTGCTAGTTGGCTTGCATTCAAAAGAGATTGGAGTTGGTTAATTTTTGGGCAGGACCTTGCACTTCAGGTTCTCAAACCTTTGTTTTTGGTGTGGTATTGTGGAAACATCAACATTGCTTTCTTGGCTGGTTAGACCCATCCAGTCACCAACTGCCTCAATGCTGAAGGAGACTTTCCCTTATTTAAGATGGCCCAGGCACTGAAAACAGTGGACTGCTTGTAATATAAATCCAAAGGCATACCAAAATAGCATGGCACATCTGAGTGGCCCAGAAAGTGTTACATCCAAGAAATAGGAAGCCAGCTTAGAGTCCATGATGATGTTCTCTATCCAACTGCTCCTCGGTAAAGCAAAAGTACTACTCTCTTAAATACAACTTGATCCTAAAGCGGTGGTTCTCAGCCTTCCTAACGCTACAACCCTGTAATCCAGTTCCTCATGGTGACCCCCCCAACCATAAAATTATTTCATTGCTACTTCATAACTAATTTTGCTACTGTTATGAATCATCATGTAAATATATGATATGCAGGATATCTGGTATGTGACCCCTGTAAAAGGGTCATTCAACTCTGAAAGAGGTCATGACCCACAAGTTAAGAACCATTGTTCTAGACTTTAAGTTTTTTTTAATGATAATGACAGTAATCATGTAATTCAAAAGTGTTCTCTTTAATAGCACTATTTCAAATATTATTAACAATTCAGTGACATCACACTGGACAACGTCAAAGACAAACATGTAGAATATTGATTGATCAAAAATAACTGATTTTTTTGTTTGATGCACTTGACGTGAGTTTAAAGCAGAGGTGAAACGAGCAATTCCTGCCTTTAAAAGTAAATCAATCGGAGGCATCAAGAATATATGCACCTGAGTGATTAAAGGAAGACGGTGGATAATAAGTAGCCTTGCAAAAGAGAGCAATCAGAGGAGGAAGAAACTAGAGCCCTGTGTAGAGAGGTGGGTAGGGTTTAGGAAGACTTGAGGCTTGAGTTTTTGTTGTTGTTGTTGTTGTTGTTGTTGTTGTTGCTGTTGTTGTTTTGTTTTGTTCAGAACCACATTTTTTCCAAGGACATTGGCAAGGTACAATATGAGTGAAGCTTCAGATATTGTTGGTTCTGAACATTATTTCACATTTGTTTAGCTTTGAAAGCATATGACGATCTCAAAGATGAGGCCATGAGAAGCAATAAAGACCTGGAGCACACTCAGTCACGAAGGGGTTTACATACTTTGAAGAATAGCTCATCCTTAAGAAATTACTTCTTAAATGGAAGGAGATGTTGAAGGGATAAGAGAAATCCGTATGACCCTCTATGTCTTAGCTGTTTGTTTTCCAGTATTGAGCAATAGAAGCTCACGGTAGATGGAAGTCTCCAATACTGTATATTATTTCCAGTTATTTTCTTTTTAGAATGTTAATGGATTTATCTTATTGTTTTACAGTTTCATACACACAGTGTGTGTATATACACATGTGTATATGTATATATATGTATATGTAATTTATTCTGATCACTCTTACCTCCACACCCTCTTTGTTTCCCATCTCTATCAACTCTATCAACTCCACTCTTACCTCTATCAGTCCCTTTGCCAGATTCATGACTTAGGGTTTGGTTTTATGATATATTGAGTGTAACCAGGGCCATCTATATGGACTATTGGATTTTCCCATCCATGGCTGATTGTCGACAGGCCCATTCTCATGATATTCTCTGAAGTATAAACACTTTTTAAATTGAATTTAAATGTTCTTATCTTGTTACTTATGTTTTTGACGTCATAAGAATCTCTTGCCAAACTGAGGTCACCGATTTTTAGAAGAGGCTGGCTTGCTTATTTATTTATTTATTTATTTATTTATTTATTTATTTATTTATTATAGCTCTAAACTTTTTGGAGTTCTGGATTTGAACTATATAGCATGTATATAGTTGGGAGATATTTTCTTCCATTCTGCTGGTCATCCCTTTGCTTTGATTCTCACTTCCTTTTTGGTTTAATATATTCTTCTGTTCCTTTTCACCTTCATTTCCTGCCCTTGCTTTTTTTTAAAATGCCCCACAGCATTTTCCATATGCATTCTTCCAGGAGGTTTATAGATTTAAGCCTTGCATTTAGGTGTTTGATCTATTCAGATTTGAGTATTGCATCTGAGGAAAGTTAGGGGCATATCTCACTATTCTGAATGAAGATGTCCCCTTTGTGTCACACTGCTTACTCAGAAGTCTGTTTCTTTTTTACATTGTGTTCTTTGTTGACTGTATAGAAATGGTGGCTTATTTCTAGGCCCTCTCCGTGTTCCTTGGCTCTGCTATCTTCCTTTGTATGCCAGTCCCATGCTGTTTCAATTACTGGAGCAAACACATTACTGAAAGTCCAGATGTGAGACACATTGAGTGATATCAGGAGAGTTCATGCTTTTTGGGTTGGATTCGAAGTTCTTCTAGAAGCCGTTACATAAATAGCAATTACATAAATGCTTCAAGGATTCTCCACATGCCTATGGTACAGATGCTATTGTTCATAGTGAAGTCTGTCAGCTCCCCCATCATTTCCAAATGTTTCATAGCTTAAACTTTTATGCTTGTAGATTCACTACATTTAAGCTTTTTGTTTGTGAAACGATGTATAAATCTACTGCTTTCTTCCCCTCAAAATATTTGCTTTCATAGTCTCTCTTTTGACAAGAATCTAAATCATTTGACCAGTTTGTACACTCATATGTATACTTCAAAAATCAAAAGGTAGAAAATTCTGGTATTTTTCCTCCTGTAGCTCTCATCACATACAAAGGGGAGAGTAGCCTCATGGGGAACATAGCTTATCCTCTTTCTAAATGCACCACCCCACAGATAGCCTCTCCAAGCTGAAGTGAGTATAGTACAGTCTTTATTTTTTTCAATAAAAAAGTGTGCAAAATTTAAGTTGCAAAGTAATTGCATAATTAATGGGTCTTTTCTTAAAACGGTTATATTCTTTGGGTGTGGTGGCACATATTTTTTTTCTTTTTCTTTTCTCTTGTCATTTTCTTTAAATTGGATTTTTTTCTCCATCTTTATTAACTTGGGTACTTCTTATTTACATTTCGATTGTTATTCCCTTTCCTGGTTTCCAGGCCAACATCCCCCTAACTCCTCCCCCTCCCCTTTCCCCCATTACCGCCCTCTCCTCAATAAGCCCTCTCCTCAATAATCACGTTCACTGGAGTTTTTTAATTTACATTTCAAATGTTATTCCCTTTCCTGGTTTCCGGGACATAAGCTCCCTATTACATCCTCCTCCCCTTCTTCTATAAGGGTGTCCCCCTCCCCATGCCCCCCCTCGCTCCCCTACATTTCCTTATATTGGGGGTCCAACCTTGGCAGGACCAAGGGCTTCTCCTTCCATTGGTGCCCAAGAAGGCCATCCTCTGCTACATATGCAGTTGGAGCCATGGGTCAGTTCATGTATAGTCTTTGGGTAGTGGTTTGGTCCTGGGAGCTCTGGTTGGTTGACATTGTTGTTCTTATGGGGTTGCAAGCCCTTTCAGCTCATTCAGTCCTTTCTCTAATTCCTCCAACAGCAGTCCCATTCTCACTTCAGTGGTTTGCTGCTAGCATTTGCCTCTGTATTTGACATGCTCTGGCTGTGTCTCTCAGGAGACATCTATATCTGGTTCCTGTCAGCATGCACATGTGGGGCAGGCTCTAAATGGCCGTTCTTTCAGTCTCTGCTCCAATAGCAATGGAGGGTTGCTTCCATATACCCTCCTATGAATATATTTGTTTCCCCTTTTAAGAAAGAATGAGGCATCCACATGTTGGTCATCCTTCTTGAGCTTCATGTGGTCTGTGGATTGTATCTTGGGTAATTCGAGCTTTTGGGCTAATATCCACTTATCAGTGGGTGCATAACAAGTGTGTTTTTCTGTGATTGGGTTACCTCACTCAGGATGATATTTTCTAGTTCGTTCCATTTGCCTATGAATCTCATGAAGTCATTGTTTTTGATAACTGAGTAGTACTCCGTTGTGTAGATGTACCACATTTTCTGTATTCATTCCTCTGTTGAAAGACATCTGGGTTCTTTCCGGCTTCTGGCTATTATAAATAAGACTGCTATGAACATAGTGGAACATGTATCTTTGTTGTATGTCGGAGAATCTTTTAGGGAATATGCCCAGGAGAGGTATAGCTGGGTCCTCAGGTAGTGGAATGTCCAATTTTCTGAGGAACCTCCAGACTGATTTCCAGAATGGTTGTACCATTTTGAAATCCCACCAACAATGGAGGAGTGTTCTTCTTTCTCCAAATCCTTACTAGCATCTGTTGTCACCTGTTTTTTATCTCAGCCATTCTACCTGGCATGAGGTGGAATCTCAGGTTGTTTTGATTTCTTTAGGTACTTATCAGCCATTCGATATTCCTCAGCTGAGAATTCTTCGTTTAGCCCTGTACCCCATTTTTTAAATAGGGTTATTTGGCTCTCTGGAGTCTAACTTCTTGAGTTCTTTGTATATATTGGATATTAGCACTCTATCAGATTTAGGATTGGTAAAGATCTTTTCCCAATCTGTTGGTTGGCATTTTGTCCTAATGACAGTGTCCTTTGCCTTACAGAAGCTTTGCAGTTTTATGAGGTCCCATTTATCGATTCTTGATCTTAGAACACAAGCCATTGGTGTTTAGTTCAGAAAAATTTCCCCAGTGCCCATGTGTTCAAAACTCTTCCTCACTTTTTCTTCTATTAGTTTGAGTGTGTCTGGTTTGATGTGGAGGTCCTTGATCCACTTGGATTTAAGCTCTGTACATGGAGATAATAATGGATCAATTTGCATTCTTCTACATGCTGACCTCCAGTTGAATCATCACCATTGGTTGGAAATGCTATCTTTTTTTCCATTTGATGGTTTTAGCTTCATTGTCAAAGATCAAGTGACCACTGGTGTGTGGGTTCACTTCTGGGTCTTCAACTATTCCACTAATCTATCTGCCTGTCTCTGTACCAATACCATACAGAGGTTTTTTGTTTGTTTGTTTGTTTGTTTTTGTTTTTTTTTTTTTTTGTTCTTTTTTTCGGAGCTGGGGACCGAACGGCCTTGCGCTTCCTAGGCAAGCGCTCTACCACTGAGCTAAATCCCCAACCCCTGTTTGTTTGTTTTTTATCACTATTGCTCTGTAATACTACTTGAGGTCAGGAATGGTGATTCCCCAAGAAGTTCTTTTATTGTTGAGTATAGTTTTCACTATTCTGTTTTTTTTGTTATTCCAATTGAATTTGCAAATTGTTCTTTCTAACGCTATAAAGAATTGAGTTGGAATTTTGATGGGGATTGCATTGAATCTGTAGATTGCTTTTGGCAAAATGTTGATTTTTACTATATTAATTCTACCAATCAATGAGCATGGGAGGTCTTTCCATCTTCCGAGAGCTTTGATTTCTTTCTTCAGAGACTTGATGTTCTTGTCATAGAGATCTTTAACTTGCTTGGTTAAAGTCACACCGAGGTATTTTATATTATTTGGGACTATTGTGAAGGGTGTCATTTCCCTAATTTCTTTTTCAGCCTGTTTATCCTTTAAGTAGAGGAAGGCTACTGATTTGTTTGAGTTAATTTTATACCCCGACACTTTGCTGAAGTTGTTTATGAGGGTTAGTAGTTTTCTGGTGGAACTTTTGAGGTCACTTAAGTAGACTATAATGTCATCTGCAAATAGTGATATTTTGACTTCTTCCTTTCCAATTTGTATCCCTTTGACCTCCTTTTGTTGTCTGATTGCTCTGGATAGGACTTCGAGAAATATATTGAATAAGTAGGGAGAGAGTGGGAAGCCTTGTCTAATCCCTGATTTTAGTGGGATTGCTTCAAGTTTCTCTCTATTTAGTTTAATGTTAGCTACTGGTTTGTTGTATATTGCATTTACTATGTTTAGATATGGGCATTGAATTCCTGATCTTTCCAGGACTTTTATCATGAAGGGGTGTTGAATTTTGTCAAATGCTTTCTCAGCATCTAATGAAATGATCATGTAGTTTTTTTCTTTGAGTTTGTTTATATAGTGGATTATGTTGATGGATTTCCTTATATTGAACCATCCCTGCATCCCTGGGATGACGCCTACTTGATCATGATGGATGATCATTTTGATCTGTTCTTGGAATCTATTTGTGAGAATTTTATTGAATATTTTTGCATCTATATTTGTAAGGGAAATTGGTCTGAAGTTCTCTTTCTTTGTTGGGTCTTTGTGTGGTTTAGGTATAAGAGTAATTGTGACTTCATAGAAGGAATTCGGTAGTTATCCATCTGTTTCAATTTTGTGGAATAGTTTGGATAATATTGGTATGAGGTCTTCTATGAAGGTCTGATAGAATTCTGCACTAAAACCCTCTGGTCCTGGGCTCCTTTTGGTTTGGAGACTTTTAATAACTCTTCTATTTCTTTAGGAGTTATGGGGTTGTTTAGATGCTAAATCTGTTCCTGATTTAACTTCAGTACCTGGTATTTGTCTAGAAAATTGTCCATTTCTTCCAGATTTTCCAGTTTAGTTTAATATAGGCTTTTGTAGTAGGAGCTGATGACTTTTTGAATTTCCTCAGATAATGTAGTTATGTCTCCCTTTTTATATCTGATTTTGTTAATTTGGATATAGTCACTGTGCCCTCTGGTTATTCTGGCTAAGGGTTTATCTGTCTTGCTGATTTTCTCAAAGAACCAGCTCCTGGTTTTGTTGATTCTTTGTACAGTTCTTCTTGTTTCTACTTGGTTGATTTCAGCTCTGAGTTTGATTATTTCCTCCTCTTGAGTGTATTTGCTTCTTTCTTTTCTAGAGCTTTTAGGTGTGCTGTCAAGCTACTAATGTATGCTCTCTCCTTTCTTTTTGCAGGCAGTCAGAGCTATGAGTTTTTCTCTTAGCACAGCTTTCATTGTGTCCCATAAGTTTGGGAATGTTGTACCTTCATTTTCATTACATTCTAAGAAGTCTTTAATTTCTTTCTTTATTTCTTCCTTGACCAGGTTATCATTGAGTAGAGCATTGTTCAACTTTTATGTATATGTGGGCATTCTGTTGTTGTTGTTGTTGTTGTTGTTGTTGTTATTAAAGACCAGCCTTAGCCCATCGTGATCTGATAGGATGCATGGGATTATTTCAATTATTTTATATCTGTTGAGGCCTGTTATGTGACCAATTACATGGTCAGTTTTGGAGAAGGTACCATGAGGTACTGAGAAGAAGGTATATCTTTTTGTTTCAGGATGAAATGTTCTATAAATATCTGCTAAGTCCATTAGTTTCATAAATTCTGTTAGTTTCTCTATGTCTCTGTTTAATTTCCGTTTCCATGATCTGTTTATTGATGAGAGTGGGGTTGTTGAAATCACCTACTATTATTGTGTGAGGTGCAATCTTTGATTTGAGCTTTAGGAAGGTTTCTTTTATGAATGTAGGTGCCCTTGCATTTGGAGCACAGATATTTAGGATTGAGAGTTCATCTTGGTGAATTTTTTTTGATGAATATGAAGTGTTCTTCCTTATCCTTTTTGATGACTTTTGGTTGAAAGTAGATTTTATTCGATTTTAGAATGGTTACTCCAGCTTGTTTCTTTGGATCATTTGCTTGGAAAGTTGTTTTTCAGCCTTTTACTCTGTGGTAGTGCCTGTCTTTGTCTCTGAGATGTGTTTCCTATATGCAGCATACTGCTGGGTCCTCTTTATATATCCAGTCTGTTTGTCTATGTCTTTTTTATTAGGAAATTGAGTCCATTGACGTTAAGAGATATTAAGGAATAGTGATTGTTGCTTCCTGTTATTTGCTTCATTAAAAGTGGAATTATGTTTGTGTCTTTCCCTTTGGTTTTGTTGCAAGGAGATTACTTTCTTGTTTTTTCTAGGGTGTAGTTTCCCTTTTTGTGTTGGAGTTTTCCATCTATTATTCTTTGTAGGGCTGGATTTGTAGAAAGATATTGTGTAAATTTGGTTTTGTTGTGGGATATCTTGGTTTCTCCATCTATGTTAATTGAGAGTTTTGCTGGATGTTCATTTGGCATTTGTGTTCTCTTAGGGTCTGTATGACATCTGCCCAGGATCTTCTGGCTTTCGTAGTTTCTGGTGAGAAGTCTGGTGTAATTCTTATAGACCTGCCTTCATACGTTACTTGTCCTTTGTTCCTTACTGCTTTTAGTATTCTTTGTTTTGTGCATTTGGTGTTTTGACTATTATGTGACAGGAGGAATTTCTCTTCTGGTCCAATCTATTTGGAGTTCTGTAGGCTTCTTGTATGTTTATGGGCATCTCTTTCTTTAGGTTAGGGAAGTTTTCTTCTATAATTTTGTTGAAGATATTTATTGACCCTTTAAGTTGGGAGTCTTCACTCTCTTCTATACCTATTATTCTTAGGTTTGATCTTCTCATTGTGTGCTGTATTTTCTGGATGTTTTGGGCTAGGAGCTTTTTGCATTTTACATTATCTTTGATGGCTGTGTCATTGTTTTCTATGGTGTCTTTTGCCCCTGAGATTTTCCTTTCTGTCTCTTGTATTCTGTTGGTGCTGCTTGTGTTTTTGACTACTGATCTCTTCCCTGGGTTTTCTATCTCCAAAGTTGTCTCCCTTTTTGCTTACCTTATTGTTTCTATTTCCATTTTTAAATTCTGGATGGTTTTTTTCAATTCCTTCACCTGTTTGGTTTTGTTTTCCTATAATTCTTTAAGGGATTTTTGTGTTTCCTCTTTAAGGGCTTGTACTTGTTTATTTGTGTTGTCCTGTATTTCTTTAAGGGAGCTATTTTGTCCTTCTTAAAGTCTTCCATCATCATAATAAAATGTGATTTTATATCTAAATCTTGCTTTTCTGGTGTGTTTGGATATCCAGTATTTGCTTTGTTGGGAGACTGGGCTCTGATGATGCCAAGTAGTCTTGGTTTCTGTTCCTTAGGTTCCTGCACTTGCCTTTCGCCCTCAGATTGTCTCTGGTGTTAGCTTGGCTTGGCTTGATCCTCCTGTAGGCCTGTGTGTCAGCACTCCTGTAGACCTGTTTTCTTTCAGCCAGATCTAGGAACAGAGAGCTCTGTTCTCACGTGTGTAGGCACTCCTGTTGATTGGCTTTCAGCTCTAGGTACAGGCAGAAACCCAAAGGGTCCTGCTCCTGACTGCTCCTAGGTCCCTGTGCCCAGGAGGCACAGATGGCACTAGGTAATTCCCTCTTGTGTCAGGAATGTGGGCAGAGATTAGTCTCCTCTGAGTTCTCAGGAGTGTCTGCTCATCTGAGGATTCAGATGGGATTTGAGAGCAGGGAGCTGTGTGACTGGTTCAGTTCAGTTCGGGGCACAGGCTATACCCAGCAGGTACCTGCTGCTGACTGCTCTTATATTCCAGTATCCAGAGGCACTATGCAGTTTCCTCTTGGGCTAGGGATGAGGGCAGAAGTGGGCAGAAGTGGCAGTCTGTCCTGCAGTCTCAGGATTGTCTGAACTTCTAGGTGTTCAATGCTCTCTCCCATGGGATTTGGGTGCTGCAGTTTTTATTTTTTGACATCCTGTATTGTGAACTAGTGTTCTGTATTTAGTTGAAAAAAGAAGGTATTTTGTAAATTCTTAGAAAACACTGAACAATACTTGAACAAATACTTTTATACCTTAATTTTTTTTTCAATTCAAGAATTCCTCATTTAACATCTGGATGTCAGGTTTTCATTCCTTCTTTGAATTTTGTTTTCTTTTTATGGTAACAAAATCTGTGCAATGGGTGAATAGTAGCATAAAGGATATGTCCACAAAACAGTCTCTGGAACAGTCATATTCCAGTTAAGTGGGAAAGCATGTGAACGTGAGGTTTTGTTAAGAATCCATAGAGAAAAAGGGTATCTAGATTTCCTAGATGTGTTCTTAGAGCAGCAGGGGAAAGGTTCATATACATTAAGCTAAAGGTGGGATATTTTCAGTTTGGAGGCTATAGCCACTAACCTACACAGGGTTGCAGGCAGCCACTATCAATGAGCAAGAGGCCAAGAAATGGATTCCTCCACTGGGATACAATTCCCTGGAGACCTTAATGTTGGACACATCCTGAAAGAGAAGCTACCAATGGTTCTAAGCCACCAAATTGTGCTAGTTACAGATGCTCTAAGATCTCAGCAAGAAGAATAACAGCTTCTGAGCCTTAGAGTCTGAACTGCAGTTCTAAAGCTGTAGAAGCTCAGAGTTAACGCATTCATGTCCAGTATTCTGACAGTCTTATTCTCTCTCTTCACTTTTTAAAAAGGAAAATAGACTTTCCCTCTGCTATTGGATCTTTTGTTAAAATTTTCTCAAAGTGTGCCCTATGTGTTGATTGCTTTCTGTCATCCAGTGAGCCATGTTAGTGGGCACACACACACACACACACACAGATACACACACACACTCACACACATACACACCTATATACACATACACATACATACATGCACACACACATGCATATTCACACACATACATACAAACATACACACACACACACATGCACACACACACTTCTCTCACACCTTATTTTTCCAAGATTACCTCTTTTTTTGGGGGGTTATAATCCCCTGCCCCCAATTACTAATAAGACCAGTGTGGAAAAAAGTCTTCCCTGTTTTCTTATAAGGGGGTTTATGCTTTCTGGATTTACATTTAAAACTTAGTCCATTTTAATGTGAGTTTTTGCATGGTATAAATGTCCATATCTTTTCTTTTCTTTTTTTTTTTTTCTCTTTTCTTTTTTTTTGTAGCTGGGGACTGAACCCAGGGCCTTGCGCTTGCTAGTCAAGCGCTCTACCACTGAGCTAAATCCCCAACCCCATCATATTTTTTCTTATTGGCACATGGATACCCAGGTATGGCAACGTCATTTTGTCAGTTCCTTGTATGAGTTAGCTAACCATATATGCATTGCTTTATTTCAGGGCTCCTTTTCAATTCCATTGGCCCATGTGTCTTTTCTAAAGTAGAATACCAGACTGCCTTGGTTGTTTGTAATATAATTCATTAGAAAGTGAGACATCTGTAGAGTTTTTTTCTTATGCAACCTGATCTTGTTTATTTGAGATCTTCCTGTGATTTCATATACATCTTAGAATTGCTTTTCCCCCCCTATTTTGATAGAAATTAAAGTGAACTTGCAAATAGCCTTGAGTAGCATTGACATTTTAACAATATTAATTATTTTAACACATGAGCATAGTGTATCAATCCACTTTTTTGTCACTTTAATTGTTTTCATTTGTGTTTAATAGTTTTTCAATTTAAATATCATTTACCTCCTTAAGTTTATACCCAATATTTAATTTTGGGATGCTATTATAAATGGGACTGTTTTCTTAATTTATTTTAAAATATGGAACATTTGATTAATTTAGTGTGTCTGTGTGTGTGTGTGTGTGTGTGCGTGCGTGCGTGCGTGCGTGTGCGCGCGCATGCACAGACGTGCACGCATGCACACCTACCATAGTACTTATGATGTAAGGCTGTGGATACCTCATGCATCGCTACAATTGTTACAGGAGTGAATATCTCTTCTGGAATCCTTAAATTTTTGAGATTTGTTGCTCTGTAGGGATGTTTAATTTGGTCATATT